>NW_004524580.1:35905984-35907035 GCF_000260255.1 Octodon degus | reverse complement strand
CACTGCATGCCTCAACTGGGAGTCCGGGCCAGTGAGGTGAGCTTCACAGGGGTTCCCCGCATCTGCCCGTGAGTGTTGGTACCTTATACAGCAGCACAAAACATGAGCACTGTGACCCAGCTGTACTTCAAGTGTCTGAATAACCGAAAAGTAGTAACAGTAATAATGACTATTTACAGCATTATTATCAGTTTTATTCTTCTTGTTATCTTTCAAGAGTTTGAAATATTCCACGCACCATGCTAAGCATCTGCCATGTCTTGTCTCTGGACATTAGTCATAGACACAGTTCCTATTAGGAGGAGTCCCGGTCAGGATCTAGAAGGAGAGGCCTCTCGTCTGCTGCTGGGTACAGTCCTCTCCTCCCCAGAGTGGTGATGGGCTCTAGGGCATGAGCTTCTGTGAAATGCTCTGAAGAAGTGCCAGGAGCTGTTGAGGCGATCACCCTAAGAAAAAGGCTCAGGGTGGGGGTGAGAAGGAGGCCAGCGCGTCCCCTCAGCTTGGGCTGCACTCTGTGAAGCGCTGGAGTGTCTGCTGCAGAAGGAACGGAGGGGGAAGGAGGAGCTGGAGCCAGCAGGGAGCTGCTTCCTGAGGCTGCAAGGACCAAGAGACGCCGAGGTCAGAGCCGGCAGGGTGGGAGCCTGACCGTGCCGGCTAGTGGAAGCGGGCCGCTGAGGAGCTGCTACCCTGGCAGGGACATGACAATGACAAGAGCAGCACTGGAGTACAGCATGTTAGCCACTTTTGCAAAGGGTTTAATTCCTGCCCCCACAGTAACGGCAAGGTTTCCTACTGTTCTGACGTTGGACTTGACCACATAGCTTGCTCATGCCAAGAGACATTAGAAGACTCAGCATAAACAGAGGCTTAAATGTGCTCTGAGAGTTAGGCTTGCCAGCTACACTCTTACCATTGGCAGGCAAAGAACATATTCTGGGTAGACAGACGGTCCCTCAAGGTAAGAGGCACGTGAAGCAGAGACGCCCTAGACAACTTGCCACAATGAAGCATGGAGCCAGCTCACTCCAGCCCCCAGAGTGCTAGGAGAGGT
>NW_004524580.1:35902380-35905124 GCF_000260255.1 Octodon degus | reverse complement strand
GGTGCCTGGGTCTAGCACGGCATGTGGTACTGGGGATCAAACCTGGTCCTGGTGCTTGCCAGGTCAGTACTTAGACCATCGAGCTATCTTCCAGGTCCTTTAAATTCTTTACTTGAAATAATTTTATCCTCAGAACAACTTAGAAGGCTCCAATGAAAACTTGACATGCAAGGATGTGACTTAAGCTCAAGCAGTAAATGCCGGGCCAGCATTTACGCACAGGGGTCCTGGCTGCACTGGGGAGCACAGTCCACGCCCAGGATTGTACCCTAAGCACAGAAAGCCCCTGGGTCTTATTTAAGATACGAGTGTGTGCGTAAGCTTGTGTGCATGCATGCATGTGATAAATGGGGACAGGACTGGCTCCGAGAGCTTAACAAGAAGCTCTGAGAACTTACACGCTTTGCATTCCCTGGGGAGGACGAGTGGGGAGAAGGAGGCTGAGCGAGAGTACTGTGTCTCAGAGCCGCGAGTCCTCCCTCAGAAGCCAGCTCTTCCTTCTGGAGACCAGAGCTGCCACCTCACTGCCTCAGACACACGGGACACTGTCACCTGCACCATGAACATGACCTAACGGGCCCTGGTATCTCAGGGACTGGCAGCCTGAGGGACAGGAGTGGGCTTGTGTTCTCCTCTCAGAAGGACAGGGACACCAGGGCTCTGCCAGAAGCTCCACAGATGCCTTGGCCTCAGCTTTGGTCCTCCTCTTAACAGCTAGGTGATACTGAGAAAATCATTTAACATCTTTCGAGGACCCACTGATGATGGGGTGACTCCCTTTTGGAAACTGGGTGAATCGTGTCTCCTTTGGAAGGTGGTCAGGAGCACCCACTAAGATAACGCCTACGCAGATACCAGCTGAGTGCCTGGCACCAGGAGAATCCTTAATAGACAGCATTGAGACTGACAAGGGCAGCAAGTGGCACACCTGCAGCCCCATTCCAGCTGTCCGCACATCCCGCGGGGCGCTCGGGAAACAGCAAGGGGCCCTGCGGGCATTGGAAGCGATGCAGCACACGGTGCCGGACTTTAAATTCAGCCCAGCCTCTCACCAGCTGTGTGTGCTGCAAGAGCTGGGTGGCATCTTGGGGCTTTAGTTTCTTATCTATGAAAGGGACTGTCACCATGACCCTATCCCTGGACTGCTGAGAAATCTTTCTCTGCACCTGGCCTCCATGCCTGGCTCAGAACACATGCTGAGCTTGTGCCCCATGTGGTCAGTGTGTAGTGCTGGTACTGTTCCATCAAGTTTGCCTGCAGATAGCCTGTGATCTGAGCAACTACGTTGAGGACAGCCATATGCAACTTAATAACCCTTGTTACTTTCCTATCATCTTGTTTCGAAATTCTGTATCATTTTGGTTTTTTCTCCTTAAAATGAAAAGAGAGAAAGAAGCTGTGTTGAAGACTCGACCTTCCTGGCCCTGCTGTTGCAGGCCTAGTTGGGGCCGTGAGCGGCAGCCCAGCCCCTGTGTCGCTGCCCACCCGTGAGCTGTGACCACCATTGTCTTCTTGTGGCCATGGCTGTGAATGCTTGGGAACCGTGACGTCTTCTTAGTGTCTAAAGCTACTTCCACCAGGGTGGGGGCAAAGGGCACAGAGCCTGCAGGGCAACTCAAGGCTCACCCCAGCGGGTGTGAAGTGGGCTGCTCACGTCCCATGTCAAGGAAACACCAGGAGGAGGGATCCCAAGCAGGAGAGGTTATCTGTTTGGCAGGAAGTGAGTAAACAGCTGGTTCCTAAATTCTGTGGGAACAGAAAACTTCATGTTCTTTATGATTTATAAGCCACATGGAGATGTTTACATATATATTACATATGTACACAACATATGGCTGTATATTTATATATTTTGTATTCATGTGTAACTGACAAATCATTGTGTTTGTGGGGTAAGCCACTGTAAAAGGATTGAGCCTAGCCAGTCAATGTCCCCATCACCTCATCTGTGACACTGATCAGCTTCCCCTTTGCTGGGACAAAATACTCAGCACCCAAAATTAAAGGAGGCTTCTTGGCTCAGAGTTGAAAGGTTTCAGCCTGTGGTCCCCTGGCTTCTGTCCCATCACAGCAGAGAGGCTTGGAGGACCAAACCCACTCCCCCATGGGGCCCTGGGGAGCCCCAGAGAGAAAGGTACCCTCCAAGGGCTCCGCTTGCGACCATCCTCCTCCAGCTGGGATCCATATTCTTGCTGTGTGCAGGGTAATGACACCGGAGGACTGAGCCACTAAGGGGTCCAGCACCCACGATCCAGTCACCTTTGTGGGGGGCTCTCCGTCCAGTCAGCATGACGTTAATAGGCACACACACTCCTGGGGTTCATGTGTGGTGAGACTGCTCAGCACATTCGCTTCCCAAAGTCGAAGTGTGCAGCGCCTTACAGGATGAGAACCGGGACTCAAGTTCAGCAAAGTCGGACGTCACAAAACCAGTGTACAAAATCCGTAATATTTCATATACTAGCAACAAATTAGTTTTTAAAATTAAGAAAACAATCCAATGCACAGGGTAAGAAAAATGAAATACTTGGCAATAAATTTAACCTGGAAGGTAGAAGGTGTGTGCCTTGCTGTCTTGGTTACTCTCCTCTCGTCGCTGGGACAAATACCTGACACTCGAAGTTAGGGAAGGAAAGGCTTACTTGGCTCGTAGCTACCGGAGGTTTCAGTCCATACTCACCTGGCTCCAAGGGGGAGTGGCACAGGGCAGCAAGCACTCGTCCATGGTGGCTGCAAAGAGCAGA
>NW_004524580.1:35885326-35901860 GCF_000260255.1 Octodon degus | reverse complement strand
ACCCGTAATCCCAGCAGCACTCACACCCTAACCCCAGCAGCACTCACACCCATAACCCCAGCAGCACTCACACCCATAATCCCAGCAGCACTCACACCCGTAATCTCAGCAGATCATGAGTTAATCACAAACTCCAGAAGTCTGCCCCATGACTGCATGAGGCTTTGAGGGGACACCTAAAGACAAACCATAACAATTACAAACTAAAGTATGGAAAAAATAGAAGAAAACACAAATAAACAGAAAAGTATTGTCTGTTGCTCAGGGACTGGGAGAATTAAAATTACTCACCTGTCGTGCTACCTGAAGGCAACGTACAGATTCTGTGCAGTTCCTATCACACTGTTGAAGGGGAAAGAACAGCTGGGATGAGGGAAAGGAAAAGAAAAGAAAAAGAAAGGGAAAATATACGTGGATTTATATGGGATAGCTTGAAAAACTACTTCTGATTTCTACTGGCTATTGACAGGAACAGGCAATGCTTAAATTTTTTCTTCTTTTTAATTTTTGGACCAATTTTGCACGCTTATATCTGCTAATCTGAACAACTAATTTGAAGACAACACTATGCAATATAACAAACTTTGCTGAATTCCTATCACTTTGTTTAGTGAAATTCTGTATCATTCCTATTTTTCTACTGTTTTTTGTCTATAAAAAAGAAAAAATTATAGTATTTTTCATAGAAATAGAAAAGACACTCTTAAAATTTGTGCAGATACAGTTGTCCTTGAACAACTAAAATAATTTTGAACAAAAAGAACAAAGCTAGAGACATCTTGCTGTGTGACTTCAAAGCATGTTGTAAAGCTTCTGTAATCAAAACAACATGACGCTCACAGGAGAAGACATGCTGATGGACGGGCCAAGCTAGGAGGCCCAAAATAAGCCAGTGTGCACATGCACAAATGTATATAGAATACGAGGATGTGAGTAATTAATGTATACAGTATGCAAAGCTGATATATAAGATATCATATGAATATCTATGCATACAAAAATATGTACACATAGGTAAAATAGTTAAACATGGTAAAAGTCTGGGCTCTCCATACACAGGGCACAAGGTCCGGAATTGTATCCTTGGTACTACAAAAAAAAAAAAAAAAAAAAAAGCCTATGGCAGCTGCCGGTCCCTAGAGTTCGTTTCCAGCCAGTCGTGGTGGTGCAGGTCTGCAGCCCCAGCATAGGGAGGCTGAGACAGGCGGAGCACTCACTGCAAGTTCCAGGGCAGCCGGAAACGCACACGGTGAGTGCTCCTCTCAAACAAGACAAAACGAACAGCTAGACAAAGAAACAGAACTGCTCTCTGTTCCCAGCCCGGCGGCTCCCGGGTCTGCTGTCCCGGTGTCCCTCCTTCCGGGCCCTTGCCCCGCGCCCCCCGCTGTGCCCGTCCCCACGCCCCCCCCCCCGCTGTGCTTGTCCCCGCCCACCCGTGCCTGTCCCCATGCCCCCCGCTGTGCCTGTCCCCACGCCCCCCACTGTGCCTGTCCCCGCGCCCCCCGCTGTGCCCGTCCCTCCGGGGGACACCCTGGGCTCTGGCCCCGCGGAGCTCTCCCGCAGCGCAGCCCTGCCGGCCCTTGTCCCCTGGCTGTCGCGGCGCACGCGAGTCCACGCAGCCTCGGGGTGCTCTGGGCACAGCGCTGGGCGCAGGCTCGGTGAACACGCCGACGGACGGAGGGCGCCCGAGGGCACGGGTGCTGCCCGCCGGGACGCGACTTCCCGGCTCGCCCGCCCACTGTGCTCCTGCTGAGGCTGGGCGTTGGCGCTGCCTCTGGCGACCCGGGCTGGCCATCCCGCGGGGATCCCCGCCCCACGCTTCCCTACTGTAACTGCCACTTGACGCGCTTGCAGTGGCCTGCAAGTCTCCTTCCGGCCCCGTGCGGCTTCCAGGCTGCGCGCTGGGACACCGGAAGATCTGTGACAAACTGACTCCTGCGCCTAGGCTGATCTCTGCCTGCCTAGTGGCTGCCCTCCCGGCCCGGGAGCTCTCCGGGCCTGGCTTCCTCCAGGTTCACGCGAGTCAGCAGCAGGACGTGGCTTCCGGCCAGCCAGCCTCGCTGGGGACTTTTCTGTTCTCCCACGCGAGGGAGCCCGGAGCTAAATCTGTAGGTGCTGGCCTTGGGGAGCCCCGGGGAGGCTGCCCTGGGCCCTCCGGCATCTCCGGGCCTCACGGGTGGGGTCCCCTGCCCGCTCTGGCTTAGTTCAGCGAATGGTTTGAAAAGCAAATTCGTGTCAACTCTGCCATGCCGCATCGTGCTCCCAAGTCTGCAGGCTCTTCTGGCCATCTCAGAGTGTGAGGACCCAGGACCAAGGCAGAGAAGCCCACAGCCAAAACAAAAGCACAAAACAGATTTTCCCATTAGTGGAATGTTTCCTGCTGGTCACAGACTTAGAAAATACAGAAGAGGGGAAGAGAAGCCACCCCGCTGAGGTAGTGAGTGGGCTCTTCTGGGGCTCTTGCAGTTTTCATCCTTGGTGCTGCAAGGTTGGGACCATTCCAGAGCTTGGATGTTTGAATCTGGAGGTTTCATGCGCATGTCCTAAGCACCTTCCTTGTGCCTGCTGTGGATATTAATGGGCAATTGGAATCTACATAATAGAAAGAGCTTAACTGAACATTTGTGCCGCTGTACAGCACGTAGCAGGGTGCTACATGTGAGTTTTTCAGACTTGAATTTGTATGCCAAACTGTGAGGAGCTATCACTACACCCCTTCACCCAGGGAGACTCAGGCTCAGAGAAGTGATGGAGCCCACCCAGCCCACAGGGTGGGCAGCGGGCAGCGGCAGAGGTTCGTCTGAACCCGGATCTCCAAGATGGCAGCACCCGCTCTCCTAACCACGGTGAGCGTGGCCTGCAGCACCCCTGCCCCCACGTCCCTTTGGTGCAGCTGCTCTGGGTGTGTGTGCACGTGGGGCAGAAAACCTCAAACATCTATGCCGAGTTTGAGCCGCTTGGGGTTGGCTTTGTTCTTTTTGTGGGTTGCTTCCGCTCAATCTGTGATGCAGTAGGTGAAGCAGATAGAATGGGTACGGCACCCTGTGTCTCTTGTCACCACGGTACGTCTCGTCCCCAAGTTTACCTTCTCCTTTCCTGATTTTTTTACTGTGATCCTATAAGCCCCATGGCCACTGAATGCAAACACTGCCACTGATTGTTTCCGTGGCCTGGACCAAGTTATGAAACCTCTGAGACCTCAGTATTTGTATGGGAATGAGGAAATAGAAATGATAGGACCCAGCTTGCAGAGACTGCTGGCGAATCCTAAGTGAGGATAAATAAATCAGTAGCTGAAAAGCGTTTCCTACGCCCCTGACAATTAGCAGAGTTCTATAAAAAGCAAATCCCTTTTAATGTCTGTCTCAAGGCATTGGGGTTTTAGCCTTCCTGACAGTAGCTATCACTCAGCCGGGCCTAGTTTTCAAAGTTAGTAAGTTTGGATTCTGAGCCAGGCTTGAGCCAGGTTACGGAGATATGGAGATAGGAGATTAGGGGTTTTGAGTCATCTCTCTCTCTCTCTCTCTCTCTCTCTCTCTCTCTCTCTCTCTCTCTCTCTTTCTCTCTCTCCATCACAAGGCTACTTCCCAAAATCAGGGTTTGAGCAAGAAAGTTGACCGACCGCACAGTGGTTCTGGCCCAGCCAACTCAGGAGGGCAGGGAAGAGAAAGAGCTCCCCGGCCCGAAGCCTTGCCACCAGCCTGCTGCCACGTCACTCACTCACTGGTGGCACAAGAGCCCCGAAGTTCATGGCACCATTTATTCTGCTCTCAAACAAAGCTCCCCTGCCGCGTTGCGGGCGTGTGCCTGGCTGTGCTGAGCTCATCAGCACACTGTGGAGGACAGCAGCAGGGCAGGGCGGGGCTCTCTACCAGGGTGCAGCTTTGTTCAGTCTTTGCCAGGGCAGAGGTGTGTGCGCCTGTCCTTGGCATGTGACAAAGACCTCCCCTCCAGCAGTTCTTCCTCCTCATTTTCTGATGCTGCATCTGCCTGCATATTTTTTCTGTATTCATTCACATGTCTCATTCTGTTTCCATTAACTACTGCTGGTGCTGCTTCCTTATCTAATATGAAAGGTTTCTCTTGTGATCAATCCTGCCATTCAGGGGAATGCACCGAGTAGCAGACTGGCTGGTCACCAAATGAAGCTGGGAAAATGTCACCAGGCAGGACGACTTCCCACCTGTGCAGTAAGCGCTGGTTGGAGCACTGATGGGGAGGGAGCAGCTGATTCCACAGAATGATCAGGAAGCCCCCAGGAAGGCAGGTTAGAAGGGGGCCTCTGGGCCTCAGCACGAGGCTGGTACATCTGACTGGCCCATAGAAGGAGGCAGGACAGAGGGGACAAACCAAGCCAGCACCTGTGCGCCAGAGCACAGAGGCCTGGCAGTTGCGAGGCCACGCAGTCACCAGGTCCTCAGTGAGGCTAGATCTCGGCAGAAAGCAGCTCATGGCTGGAGGACGGAGTGCAGAGGCAGGTGAAGTCGGATCCGCGGAGGCTGTGGGCTTCCAAGAGCTGCCACAGCGAGATGGAAACCACACATGGAGACACAATGCCATCCAAGGCCAACCGTGAAAGGGAGTGGGACACCGTCCTGCCCGCAGTGTGACCAGCAGTGTAGGCCAGGAAAGGGAGTGGGCGGCTCACTCCAGAGCCCTGGGTAGAGGAGGCGAGGGCAGGCAGAAAGGGAAGTTGAACACCGTGGCACCCATCAGGGCAAGAAGACCCTGGAATAAAGAAGGGTCTGCGAGAATGAGATGGAGGGGCAGGCGCATCAGAGACGGGGCTCATAGGCTCGCCCATGGGGGTGATGGCCAGGAAGGAGGAGGCTCGGCTGCGGGCTGTGGGCTCTGGAGAAGAGGCAGTGCCAAGTTCCAAGGTCTCCTGCAGATCTTCTGTCCATACCTGCAGTGGTAGGGTCTCGAGGTGTCCCCTAAACATCCGGGTACCCCCTGGGTGCTCAGCCTTTTTGCTAGCAGCCTCGAGCCCTGAGCTGGTCACCACTTCTGTCTCCAGCTTCTTGTCCCCTTCCCTGGCCAGCCAACCTCTCCTTGCTCCTCACTACCCATCCCCAGGATCAGCGCATGCTCCGCAGCTTCTAGCTCCCAGCTCCAGCCCCACACAGAACCGGCTCCCCCATCGGAGTGACGTTAGCTGCTCTGTCCACTCGTGACTCCTGTCTCTGCAGCCCAAGACAGCATCTAGACGCTCACGAGTCAGTGAGCCTCAGACTAGAGCGCTGTGGACTTCGGTGTCCGCATCCAAGGAAAGGCATGAGAAGGCTTCTCTCGGTGGGGGTTTTGAGGATGAAAAGTGAGAACCAAGGTAAACAAGCCAACGTGTGTTTGGCAGTGCCTATTTTTGTTCTCATAATCATGGTGACTCTGGAACATGCTCAGGAATTCCCCCCTCTCAGGAAGGATAAGAGGAAGGCTCTGTGGTCAGTAAGAAAAGTGCTGCTCCTAGGAACTCAGGAAGACATGCGGAGTCAGGACTGGAACTGGCTGGAAAGCCAGAAGCACAAATTCCAAGTTCTAGACTCCAACTTACAGTCTGATTCCTACTCAGGAAGAAACCTCAGAACCAAGACAGGAGCAGCTGCTTGGTGACCAACCTGCAGGGGTACACCTGGAGGTCTAGCACGCCTCTCCTCGTCACAGTGGATGAAGATGCCATTCTATTACACAGGAAATGGAAGGATGTGGAAGAATGGAACGAGAAGAGTCCGGAGACAGAGGGGACTTTCCACAACGGGTTCAACACTGAGGCCACAGAAAAGGGCTGGATGCCAGAGCCCTGATTTTGAGCAGTTGCTTCTGCTTGGAATAATGCCAGGGAGACCTTGGGCACCATTTCTGCAAATATTTGCACTCCAGTGCACACGGTCCAGGAGAATCCCTCCCTGGAATCCTGTGTAGGAGCGGCCCGTGGCTGAGCTGGAAATGAGCATGGCCAACAGAAGCACGCCCAGCTGTCAGGCTCTTGCCTCCCTCAAACCAGGCTTCTCTAAAGCTGTGAAACTCACTACCTCCGGCCCACAAGGCCCTTGATCCACAGGCAGCAGAGAGGCAGGGGCAACAGGAATGGACGGTGTGACCCGTGGGCAGCCGCGGACGGGCGTCTCTCCAGGGTCCAGGAAGGGCGGGCTATAAACAGCATCCACCTTGCTGCTCAAGCCTGAGTCCTTGACAGAGGAGCAGCCCAAGTTTGAACTCCTCAGGAACAACATGGATTTGCTAATGGACGAAGAAGAGGAACGGATCGATGCTGGCTGCGGGCCAAGCCGGCCGACTGGGCAGCACAAGAGGAGCTCGGTTCCAAGGTCACCGGCCAAGGGGAGAAGGGTGATGGATGCTGCAGCAGGAAAACGTGCAGCTCTCAGGCCCCGGCTGGCTCTGTGTGCATGTCATTTGAAAGAAGAATTATTTTCAACATGATTTACTCTACTTCAAAGCCATGATAACATTACAGATTTACAAACCTCAGTGATTTATCTGTTAGAAATTAAAATACTTTGGGTGCAAATAGAAAGAAATCCAATATAAGCTGAAAGAAAAAGGAATTTATCTCACACCATTTAAACACAAGAAAATAAAAAACAAGGAAAGAGCAGATCATGGAGTTTACTGGGAATCATTCAGCCTGCCCTCCAGTCCTGAAGATTTTTCCATATGAAGAGAGAGAATGGCAGGGATCCATCTCACAGCGACCCTAGAGTCACAGTTTATTTCTGATGGAAAGAAATCTTGCCAAAAATCCCAACAGGAAGCCCGTGGCCGACTCCGATTGGCCCAGCTTAGGCCACCTGTCCCTAGCAAATCACTCTGGTATAGAGAGTGTGGCGCTCTTATGAAAAGAGAAATCCAGGAGATAGAAAGGTGCACAGAGTGCTGTAGAGAGAAAAGGAACAGATGTCTCCATTTTCCCATTTCTATGTTGTTATATCAGATGAAAACACTATCAAATGAGAAGTTATTATGTAAGATGAAGTTCTTGCAGAAATGCAGAGGCATCTAGTACTTAGAGCAGCAGAGGCAGGTGTTCACGGGAGCGGCAACACCCAGCGGCAGGAGCGGTCTGGCGGGCTTGCCCCAGAGCACCCGGCGCGTGTGTTCAGATGCAGCCGGCCAGGCCGTCCTCTGCCGGCCAAGCTGCTCCCCATCGTCCTGCAGCATTGCACTCCTTTGAGGAAGAGTGCACGACGGCAGGCTCACCCAGAAAGCCAGGCTTGTGTGTGCCTCATCCCCGAGCGGAAGTCCACACCACAGTCTTGGATTGAGCCTCCTCTGCTGGCTGTGCCCCGAGGCTGGACAAAGAATGGCCTTGCGTTTGGCCAACTTCTTCACTGAGTCCTCTGAGACACTTCATGCTCCACATCCTGCGGTGCTGCTTAGTGTGGTTCACTGGACCTTGTCAGGTGCTTATTCTCAGGCCCTCTGTGATGCCTGGAGGTGGGATTGACACATTGTCCTCGTCACTGCAGGTGCCAGGCAGGTCAGTGCAGGACAGCACGGTGAGCGCTCCAATGGGTAGAGACCTAGAGGAGGAAGAAAACATGGCCCCAGACCCTGTCAGGGCATCCCAAGAAAGCTTTCCAAAGCTGGCATTGCCAGGGTGAGGAGAGAAGACAGGCAGCACGCACCAGGTGTGATGGCACGTGCCTACAGTCCTAGCACTTGGGAGGATGGAGCAGGGGGATCTCCACAAGTTCAAGGCCAGCCTGAACCACACCACCAGACCCTGTCTCAAAAAGAGAAAAAAAGACCAGTAGCATGATACGTTGTGGAGATCGGTGCAAAGGTTTGTTTTACTCTAGGGTAAAGGGTGAGGTCGAAGTTTGAGAGTCATTGTCTTGGGGCTTCTGGCATATACTGGGAGCAGAGCCTTGTCCTGTCACTGTTAGAAAGCCTCTGCCAGCCCCGACTGGAACTCACCATCGCACATTTATTTCGGGAAGACTCGGAGCATCTGCTTGCGTGATCTATTAGAGGTTAGGATAGAGAAGACAGCAACCTAGAGAAATCTCTCAGGCGAGTGACAGGGCTTTAAATAAAAGTAGATCACTAGCACGGATAAAGTAGGAGAACTGAGATATATTTAGAAGGCACAACTGACCAGGCAGGAAACTGAACTCACTGCGAAGCTGAGGGAGGAGACAGAAGGCCTCCCGTTAGGCTGCAGGCTCCCAGCGTCAGAGAGCCATTCAACGAGCTGTGCACACAGAAAGGCCGGTGTGCTGGTGATGGTCGATTGCCTTAGACCTTTTGAAATTGTGACTCCACAAAGGGAGTTGTGGGGCAGCAGCCACACCCTCAGGCCTGGGGCTGGGGGAGGATGCAGATGTGGTCACCAGACCAGAGACAGTTGGAGGATGCTCACGGGCAGAGAGCGGACCTGGCCGCACGAGCTAAGAACCTGCAATGCACAGGGAGGAGGTGCAGGAGGGACAGACAAGGACATGGAGGAAAGTCTATGCAGGGCAGGGCAGACGCAGGAGAGGCACTTCCAGACAGATGGAGTGTCCTTGTCCTTGAGTGCCGCGGGAACAACAGGGGCCCGAGGACTCACAGGACCAGCTGGGTGGTCGCAGGTGGCTTCCTTGGGAACAGACCGCAGGTGACAGCGAAAGGCTTGTGAGAACAATGAACAGCAGCTCCCCTTTCCAGTTGGTGGAGAGGATGGAGAAATCAAGACAAAACCAAAGGAGGCATGGACAGGTGGCTGTGGCCGGCTTCTGCCCCTCCCTTGAGTGCCGTCCCAAATGCAGTCCACTTGCTTTGCAGAGTGGAACACACCCAAGTCAACACACGCAAGGCCAATGCTCAGACCGGCACGGGAGGAAGGGCTGGGAGCAGCCAGCCTTCCCTGTGCCTCAGCAGATGGCTCTGTCCCTGCAGGAGGGCCCCGTGGAGCTCCCTGCCCAGCTGTTCTCCACCCACAGATGGGGCCGAGAGCCACTTTCCTTCCTTGATGGGAGGAAAATCGTGCTCTCTCCAGCACTGGCTTAGATCCTCTGGTCTCTCTTCGGATCGTACGAATCTTCCACCTTCCAGCACTGGCAGGGGTGGCCCCACATCAGGACACTGAGGACTGCATGGAGGTTGAAGGGCAGTGCTTGAGTGGACTGCTCATCCACGCAGCACTGGGAGAGGAGGAGAGGCGTCAGGTGAGAGCTGGGGACAGGCCCGGCTTCAGTCTGCTTTGTTGGGCCCCACCCCGGGGTGGTCACAGCAGCGTGGCTCTCCTAGACAGCACCCCTGGGTGCAGGCCAGGGAGAATTTGTCTTAGTTAACTGAATCAGCACAATCTGCCTTTTTTTTTTTTGCCTCAAACCTTTTGTTCTGTGGTGCTGGAAGTAGGGCTGGGCATGGAGTCAGTGTGGGCCTGGAATGCGGTTCTCTACTCCCGAGCGAGCACCCGCATGACTGTTCCCACCCTCCAGAATGAAGACCATCGGTCCTTTCTCCTAGGGTCACTGGGAGGATCAGGCCCAATGAAGCCGCACCCCGTGATGCTGGTATCAGCCAGAGGATGTATTTCCGAAGGACACACGCAGAGCCGGGTGCCCAGCGGATGCTTGTTGGTTTGCAGTCTGTTCCCTGGCTGTGGATCTCTTCCCTAAAAGCCCTGTGCACTGCCGTCCAGGACGATTACCTGTGGCAGTCAGTGCACCATCAGCCTGTGGTAGATCCCTGCGCTAACCAGAGGAAACGTCCCCCAGGAGCGCGGCGGCCACTCGGGGCACTCCGTGCCTGGCCCGTGTCATTCATTTCTAGAGTTTGTTCTCAGCAGGTTCAGATCCTCAATGTCCCCTCAAAGGCTCGAGGTGGCATGAGCCTTTGGGGGTGAGCGGGGCTGCCCAAACTGGCGGAGGTGGACGCAGTGGCCCCAAGGCATGGAGCCGCCCTTCTGCTCACGGGTGATGATGCCCAGCACCACATTACCACGCCCGCTCAGTACCTGGTTTTGTTGTGTGCAGGCCCGTGTGAGTGCACACAGCGACAGTCATCTTCCCAGCAGTGGCCACGTGAGCAGAGACAGGCAAGCCCCAGACACACACCGAGCGGGGTGGGCACCAATACCCAGGGTTGGGCCTTGAGGGTACCAGGGAGGGCCCGGCTCTGCTTGACAAGGTCAGGGAGACCTGAGGGCAGCGGCTGCTTGGCTGCGTCTGGAAGGGTAAGCAGGGGATTTCAAGTGTGGACAGAAGGAAAGAACATTCAGGCAGGGAGTGGTGCGCGTGCTAAGCTCCGGAGGCGCAGGCGCTGCTCCTGCTGGGAACGTGCGTGGTGGGGACGGAGGCCACACACCACCAACGGACACTCAGGCAGAACAGAGGGAGATGCCCTTCAGGGGAGGTTGTGTGTGCAAGGAGCCTGGGCGGGGCCCGCAGGTGGAGGGTGCTGATGGGAGGGGAGCTCAGGTGAGCCCTCTCTGCCTCCGGTGGGCCCAGGTGGGACTGGGTCCTTCTGGAAGCTGCTTAAGGAGCCTGGTACCCAAGCAGGCATGCTTGCTGTCAGGCGCCTCAGGACAGCCTGTGGCTCGTTGCCCAGCTGGTCCACAGTCACCACTTGGCAGAAAAGGACTCAGGCCATTGTGTGAATGAGGGAGCCCTTCCAGGCCCCGTGCAGACTGACTCCACTCCAGGATCTGCACCTTTCTGAGCACAGGATGGCGGCACAGTTAGGAGCGTGGAGCAGAGCTGGCCCGGGAGCCTGGCCGCTCCCCAACTTGCTGCCCGCCTGAGTGCAGGTGCCACCCTCCCTGCCTCAGTGCCCCCCCCAGCAATACAGGATGCTGATGTGACTGCCCCCTCGTGGTGCCGCTGGCTTCAGCGGGTCGAGATCTGTGTGTGTGCTCTGTGCGCACGAGTGTTTGAAGCGGGGCTGAGCTCTGGGGAGTAGCTAAGCGACATCAGCTGCTGTCGTTACAGCTTAGCAATTAGATTACACCTCTACAAGTGCCAGGCTGCGCCCGAGAGACGTCGCTAGCTGCTGGTGGCTTTTGCTGTGTGTTAATCAAGGAAATTCAAACTACTAGACTCGCACGCTGGCCCTCACCACCTGCATCTATCAATTTTTGGTGCGTTTCAAAGCCGTAAACCTCAATTTCCTTACCTCCAGCTTGAGAACACCATGACTCTTACATCGATGACCTCTGCAGCTGTGCCGCCACGCAGAGGAGTGCGGTGGTCTTCTGTCCTTTCCCTAGAACTACCAGGCTGCCTGTGTGCCCCGCAGGAGTATGAGCCACAAGAAAGGGCGCACAGAGGACTTCTGTCAGACGGGCTTCCGAGAAGCAGAGCTGAAACAGGAACAGCTCGAAATCTGTCTCTAAAGCCCAGTGAATAAGTTGGTCAGGATGCACGCAAGCACTGATTTGCTAAAGTTATTTGGAATTGTGTAGCAGATCTCTTTCCATTCTAACCATAGGTATAACTCCCACCTCTCCTGGATGCTTTTTGCAAAGATAACTGGGCTGACACCGCAGCCCCTGGGACACCTCACCTTGGCAACAGATTTTGGGTTCCGTTACAAGTTCCTTTGAAGTCCTAAAGCATGCACGCACCTGACCCGAAAAGTCTCCAGCGGGAAGCTGGCTTTGAACTCACCCAGCTGCCTTCCGTGTGCATGCACATCGTCCCCAGTGTGGAGTCCCCTGCAGCGCACATGAGCCCACAAGTCTTTCCTTTGAGAGTCCCAGGCTGGTTGCGGACGTCTCGCTGTTGAGGCGCAGGGTCAGATGATCAGCGCCCGGTGGAGAGGTTCGGGAACGCGGAGGGGGGCGGGGTTTCAGTGTTTCCAGGTGAGTCGTCGTTCCTTGCACAGCACAGGCCTCCTGAGGTTCTGATTGCTGCTGCCTAGGGCAGAAGAGCGGGAGACAGTGCCGCTGGGCTCCTCCCCTCCTGCGTGCGGAGAACAGCAGCGCACAATGACGGCGGTCTTGAAAAAGTCCCATAACGGGCATGAGGCGGATGTGCTGAAGACCCTTGGATCACACAGGACTTCTGAAAATGTCGCCAGCTACCATAAGGCAACTGAAAGAGCGCAGGGTTAGTGGCTAGAGAGGCACAATCCAACCCCGATTATGTCTCTTATTACCTCAGGCAATACATCGCTCATGCTTTCCTTACCTTGATTTCTCCATCTGTAAAATAGAAACAGTGACAGCCGTTTCATCGACAGTGAGAGACTGATTAGAAATGCCAACCACATGAGGCACAAGTAGTGCTCAGAAAGGTGAGATTCCTGTTTTTTTATAAACATTCACTGTCTGCAGCTCGGCTAGTAGAAGCTGCAGACCTGCATGTCTCCACGCCCCCGAGAAAGGGGTGCCCCATGCTGCGGCTCCTCAGCAATTCAGGAAGGTGCTTTGCAGGCACTCAGTGACCTCCTGCCACGGCTAGCAGCCACCAGACACCTGCCCTGGCAGCATGGCCATTTAATGAGGGGAAGACAGGAAGTTGGACTAAGTGCTATTTAAATCTAGAGATCTTAAAATTCTTTAAAAGTCCCTTCAAATCTTTAAAATTCTCTAGCAGTATAAATCAGATGCTTCTTAAGCGAGCAAGGTAGCTCACAAGAGCTCGCAGTCAGATGCTCAGTGACCCGGAGGAGGGGACGGTGCTCAAATATAGACTTGTTCCTGGGAAGGAAGTGCTATTGACATTATTGAACCTCAGGGGCATCCACCTCCTGAAGACACCATCGAATTAATTATTCCAGGATGTAGAAATGGAGATTACAGTGTCACACTGTCAGCCACAAAGAAGAGAAGAAAATTTTTAGCCAAATGGCTGTTTGTCAACCTGACCCCAAGCATCAGATGGACTGATAGTTCTCTGTAGGTTGACCTGAACCGACTACAGTGTTAATTAGAGGCGAGGACAGAGACCCAGAGAGTCTCAGGGCAGCCAGCTTCAGGGAGAACTCCACACATGGTTCTGTACCTGCCCCTTCCTGCTAGGTCACTGCCTGTGCTAGACTTGGGTCTCGGTCTCTAGAGCAGAGGTAAGCCAGACACCCTCCCATGCCTTGTGGCAACATCCTAACATGACCAAGGCCTGAAGTTCAGGACGTGTTTCTCCAGTCACTAAGTTCTGCCTCAGTGAAAGGAAGAAAGAGGTCTTCACTCCTGCTTGGAGCTTCATTGCTTACTCTGTCCTGATCAAAAGCCTGCACCGTCCTAGCCTGCTGACCAAGGTCCTTGTCTTCCAAGTGTTACACCCTAGTGGGCCAGCACTCCCACATCCATGAAGGAAGGAGAAAGTGAGGGGAACCTTCTTCATGAGACTGGGCTCTGAGAGAATCAGCGGGCCTGACCAGTGTTCAGAAACGTGGGAGATCCCAGTAGAAGCCCAGCTTCTCCAGCAGCTCCTGAAGGGGTTGTGTCCATCTGTCCAGAAGAGGGAAGGGGCCTCCATGCTGCACCCCAGGGCGGACCAGGCTTCCTTACCTGGGTGGGGCAGAGTCCCTCACCACACTTCCCCTCCTTGCGCCCCCAAATTCAGACAAAGGTCCACAGTACAGCCAAGGGTGGTCTGTGGGTTGCTGTGGGACAGTTTGCCCAAGAGTGGGGCAGCTTCTGTCCACTCGGTAAAGCTTTTCTGTTTGTGGCCATATCTATATTCTCCATTGCTATTTACTTACTATGTAGGTTTCAATCTGCTCATGTAAATAAACCTCTGAAAAATGCAAAAAAGAACCTCTTCCACAAGCCAGAAGTGATGCACAATGAACAAACCACACGAACAAATAATACCATCAACTCAAACATCAGGGTCTGAGCCTGGCACCTGT
This sequence comes from Octodon degus, assembly GCF_000260255.1. NCBI lineage: Eukaryota > Metazoa > Chordata > Mammalia > Rodentia > Octodontidae > Octodon > Octodon degus. The sequence continues at coordinate 35,888,060 of NW_004524580.1, read as the reverse complement.
CATCCTGGTCAAAGTGGATCCCAGCAGGGTCAGATGCTACTAACGGCGTCAGCTCACATGGACGCTGAGAAGGGACAGTGGTCTCCGCACAGTGCTCGGTGGCATCTCCTGCTCCACAGCCACCACCAGCTGGACTCTTCTTCAGTCCCCAGAGCAGGAGAGCCACACCCAGCGAGCCTGCCCATGAGGCTCTGGGATACAATTCTGAGACCACGCCTGCCTCAGTCCCCACATGGCCCAGGGAGACGCTGTCACAGCTCTCCCAGTCTGGGGTGGGGAGGAAGTTCTCCGGTCCCAGCTCCAACCCTCCATCCTTTCTTTCTCTGGGAAGCTGGGGCTTGCTGCAAAGCACATCCATCTGCTGCTGGAGGGCTTTGCCCTGCACGTCCCTGGGAGGCCTTTCAGGGAGCTGCAGGCTGAGGGCGTGGGTGGCTCCTGCCCTGGGCCTGCAGCTCCTGCCAGTGCTGTCCCAGCGATCGCCCCCTCCAGCACAGCTGCTGTGTGCCTCCTAGTGACTGCAAGCTCTCCACTGCCCCCACTTACCCCTAAGTGAGGTCTGCAGCAGCAGCCACATCCTTTCAGTGCACAGAAGCGAACAACTGCACCCCCCTCCATGGGGACTCCGAGCTCCTGCAGAACTAGGGCCTGGTGGGCAGCAGTCTCCCCAGAGGTACCCCCAGCACACCTCCTGAAGGCCATTCCTGGTGCTCCTGGTGACCAGCTACTGTCTGACCTTCAAGGGTCGGGAGGGGAAGCCTGCCTCCCCCACATGGAACTCCCCCACATGGGCCCACCACACCAGGCATCTCCGTGGAAGACTTAGAAACTTATGAACCAGTGACCTAAACTGACACTCAGACTCTCTCCCTACAATAGCCAGTGGCTGTGAAGCCCAGACGCCCTAGCTTGGGCGCCATGTATTCACATCGTGTTTAGCTCATTAATGGCATGATCCATAAATAGATAATGTGGGGGCAACAGTAAGTGGTAGAACCTCTACTCAAGCCTGTGCTGCAGTGTGCAGGATCACCAACAGGAGACGTGTCCTCCTGAAGGTGCTTAACAAGTATTGATTCAATGGATCACAGAGAGCTAAGACTTCCAGCTAGGTCTGTCCTCTTAGAGGTCAGCCTTTTCCTCCTGGGTTTTGCTTGAAAGTCAAGATCAATCACCCTTGAAATGACTGCGTCTCTGATTACCTTTGAGCATGTCAATGAAAAGAAAAAGAAGGACACTGGCGGAAGTGAATTTTATGGTAGCAGGAGCAGGAAGACAGATTTGACTCGCTCGGCTACACGCAGACAGAGTTTCATATACAGCAGTGGAAAAACATTGTCAGTCTTTCAGGTCAGAGGCCTGTCCTCCCCTCGCTCCTCAGCCACAAGCTGCAGCTCTAGGAATAAGCAAGGGCTCAAGGTGGGCCTGGCTGGGGCCACCGGCTCTGCCTCTTCTGCCTGGAGTTGTCGCTTGGGCCCCACTGACCCACTGGCACGCACGGCATGGCGCCCGCTCGAGCCTCGGCCCCAGTCCAGGATCCCCAGGTCGCAGCTCTAGGAGCTGTGAACACCATCTCGCCTTGCAGGGCCTCAGTTTCCTCAGAACCGAAATAATGCCAAGGCTAGGGTAAGTGGAGAAAGAGAAAAGGACTGATTTCATTAACTGCAAGTCTGCTCAGAGGCAGATCCATGATAACTAGAGTGAATGGAAATCTTACGTTCTTTAGCCTATCCATTCATGCCTCGAGTGGTCTGTAATTTCCATTTGGATTTTTTGGTATTGGGGACTGAGATCAGCACCTTGCGCTTGCCAGGCAGACACTTATGCCACTGAGTTATCTCTCCAGCCCTCCAGTTTTTAAAAACAGATCTTCACGACCTCTAATCAGGCAGGCTGGAGGCCACAGAAAAGATGTGCTTGGTCCACTGGCAGGCCTCAGGGCCAGGAGACGCTGGCCTGCACACAGCACCGGAGGCCGGGGGCTTCCCGGAGCAGCCCTGGGGTCGCCTACCACCTCTTTCCTAACTCCTTACAACCAGGTTGGTGAGCTGCCCGGTCACAGTGGGCAGTTCTCTTTTGCCCTCAGCTGGGTATTCACGTCAGGGAGGCCCCACAACACTCCTGGCCACAGGAGGGACAGAGAACTGTGGGTGAGGAAGGAGGGAGAAGCCCAGGGCTGGGGCTCCTTGCTCTGACATAAAAAGACAACTTGATAGGAGGGGTGCCTGTGTTTGCCCTGGGCTGGATCTTCAGACAATCACTTTAGAAACCTCTTAGAGGAAGGGCAGGTCATCGGGAGATTCTCTGCGGCTGAAAAAGTGCAGAGTGGTGGTGCCGGCCTCACAGCGGGCTGAAGTCTGAAGTTGTCATCTCCGCGCAGAGCTCGGGGAACAGAAACACAGGGAAGCTTACACAGTTGCGGCGCCTTCCCCTCCGCTGTTACGCACACGGAGAACTGACAGCCCTTCTTCCCGACAAGGAAAGGCTCCTGGGCGGCGCTGACCAGGGGCTGTGGCTGCTTGCTTTGCTCGCTGCCAGCTCAGGCCCCACGAGGAGATGTGGCAGAGGCTGCAGGAAGCCGGCGCGCCTGGGAGCACTGCCTGGCTGGTGGGGGTGGGGCTGAGCCAGGGCCGCCAGCTGGCCAGAGACCCGGCCTGGGGCTGAGTCACAGGCAGACCAGGATGAAGAGTCTCTCTCTCTCTCTCTCTCTCTCTCTCTCTCTCTCTCTCTCTCTCTC
>NW_004524580.1:35877155-35885226 GCF_000260255.1 Octodon degus | reverse complement strand
TCTCTCTTCTCTCTCTCTGTCCTCTCTCTCTCTCTCCATCTCTTCTCTCTCTGTCCTCTCTCCTCTTTCTTTCTCTGTCCTCTCTCTCTCCTCTCTCCTCTCTCTTTCCTTCTCTCTGTCTCTCTCCCCCCTGTCTCTCTGTCTCTGTCTCTGTCTCTCTCTGTCTGTCTCTCTCTGTCTCTCTGTCTCTCTCCCCCTCTCTGTGTCTCTGTCTCTCTCTGTCTCTGTCTCTCTGTCTCTCTGTGTCTCTCTGTCTCTGTCTCTCTGTCTCTCTGTGTCTCTCTCTGTCTCTGTCTCTGTCTCTGTCTCTGTCTCTGTCTCTCTCTCTCTCTCGGTCTGGTTCTTCTCAGCCCTCTTCTGAACTGGGCCCCACGCTTGTCCCCATCCTGTCCTTGCTGGTCCCACTTCAGCCATCATCTCACCAAACCCCTTGGCAAGAGTCTGCTGCTCTTGACAGCTGACCCCTGACACCCAGGCCGCCCCTTCCCCACACCCTGTGCTGTGTGAGTTCCAGGCCGCCCTCACCAAGGATCCTGTGGGTCAGGTTAGCCAAGCTCTGCTCGCCCTAGCGGCTGGCTCTCCCGCTGTTTCCTGCCCAAGCATCTGAGCCACGTTTCCTGGATTCGGGTTGAGCCTGATCCCTTGTACTACAGTCTCCACACCAAATTCAATCGTCTGGCTCAAAGTCTCATCACTATGTGAGTGTCGGAATACGTTTCTCTCTAACTACTGCCAGGGTGCCAACAACAGACTGCAGGACTGTCACTGTGGGATTGTGTCCCTGCTCACGCAGGCCTCCTGGCTCACAGGCTCTGCTGGGCTAGTTAGGTTTCGGGTTGGAGCTAGAGAGTTAGGGTTAGGGTAAAGAGTAGGGTTAAGGGTAGAGGGTTAGAAGGCTGGGGTTGGGGTTAGAGGGCCAGGGCTAGGATTAGGGGGTAGAGAGGAGCCCCTCTCTTCTGCATCCTTGGCAAAGCCCCTGCAGGCTTGCCTCCCTGGGGCTCCCTGCCATGGGCAGCAGAGATCCAAGAACAGGAACTGGGTCTACAACACAGAGAGATGAGAAGTTGGCCCAAGGAGACATTGCTTGGACACAGCCCTCACCTGTGTACATTTGGTCAGTAGTCGTTTCTTAAAAGGACAAAGTAACTGGGAGCACTAACAGTGAGAACCACTCCACAGAGCTAGGCAAAAGAATAAATTTCTTCCCTGACATCGAGCCATGTAGCCTCACTGGGCCACCTTCTCTGCGGTAACAGCCCCAGGGAGCTGTGTCGCTGTCACTCTCCCACATGGGCTTCCTGCCTCCATCCTGGTTGTCCCTATCCCAGCCGTCACCCAGCGCTTCACACCCACTGTGCCCACTCAGTTATTTTAGCTCCCAGAAGAGTGACGGTCAAGGAGCCCGCAGCTACAGGAGAGCCACACTGAGAGTCGCGGAGGCACAGAGCAGGGCCAGCCTGCACCGCAGGTGCAGAAAGGAGGGGCGAGAGAGAGGCGGGGATCAGAGAGGGGGCACGGGTGACATTGTCGTACCATGTGCAGCCTAAGCACTGTCTGCAAAATCCCTGCTACTTGTTTTGTTCTTTGATTTGAGGCCCGTAGAGGCTATGAGAGTCAGCTAAAGGGAGGCTCAGCTCAAGAGCGGGTGGAGTCGGGCTGGTCCCGAAGCCCTGGACGGCGGCGCACGTCCCTGGACTGCACGTGCATTTTTTCTGCGCCACACCCAGGGCGTCTCTGGAGCAGGGCTGTTTCTGTAGCCCCATTTCCCATCTGTTTCACGAGTGAACTGAGGTTTCATAGCCTGGAACGTGCGTGGGGCGCCCAATCTTTCGAGTGACCCTGCCAGTCTTTTCCTATTTCTTCCAAAACTACAAACTCCACCTGCAAATATGCTGACGAGGCGCTTTGTGTTTCTTGCAATATCAAACTCCACCAAGCACATCTGTTTCGCTTTAAAGCACATCTGTTTCGCACGTCTCCTCATCTTGGAATTAATTCTAGGTCCTTCCCTCTCTGCAGACCAAGAATCGCTCAGGACTCTTTAGCACCTCGAGGACAGCACCCACCGCCTGTGGGCGTGGCTACCTCTGAGTGACATCCCGAGGCCCACAGAGCCTGAGACAGCTGAGCGCTTATCGCAGCTCCTCCCCATCTGTAAGCGTTCCCCTAGCGGGGTGAACGGCCCACCTCCACACCTCTCCTGGCGGTAGCCGGTGCGATCTACTGCAGAAATGAATGGCACTGAGCGCATGCGTACTTCTGGGACTGGGAACAGATTCCTGCAGCGCCCCAGGGGAACCCCCCCTCGCAGTCCACACCCACCCTCGTGGCCCCCCACGGAGGCTTACCCCCTGTAGACTTGGTCCCACGACCGCGGCTTGAAGTCTGCCTGCTGACGACTTTGCAGCTCTGCCTTCCTGGTCCCTAAGGCCCTCTCTCTGCGTTGCACACCCTGCGCACAGGAAGCCAAGCGCTGCGGTCTGCGTGCGTCCCCAGAGGCCACACGCTGGAAGAGTGATTCCTCGGAGGGGAGCTGAGGCGCAGAGGAGCGTGTCTGGGTGGAGGGGTGCTCGAGCGTGGGATAAGCCTTTCTCGGGAGACCCGGACGGCTATCACAGGGCGTGTGCGTCCCTCTTCTCTTCCATGCCTGCCCGACTTCTGCCACACTGTGACACCGGAGGCTCCTGCCGGACACAGCTGGGTCTTCCCAGCAGGCAGACCTAGACACCAAGGTAACCCCCAAGTGGGACACCGGAGGATGACTGAGGCCTAACTGTCCTCCTCCGTGAGCACAGGGAGAAAGGAACCACACGGGGGGGGGGGGGTCGCTCGCCGCAGGAAGTCATACAGCTGAGGGTCCACGGTTTACCTGAGCGTGTCCCAAGGGGTGAAGCGAAGATGAACCCTGCAGTACTGAACTGTTTGTTCCACGTTTGAGTGAATAAAAGTGGGATGGGCGGGCCAGCCAGCTAGCTCAGCAGATTAAAGCACCTGCTTAGAAAGACACAGGGACCGGGGTTTGATTCTCAGTGTGCAGTGCCCCCCGCTCCCCAGGGCGCGCTGAGAAAGCCATTGAGACGGGCGTGGTTGTACACGCCTGTAATCCCAGCGTGTGGGGGCCTCAAAGCAGGAGGTTCAATCATTACAAGTCCGATCTGTATAGTGAGACCCTGTGCTAAATACATTTTTTTTTAAAGTGGGATGGGCCAGAGGCTCGGGGCTCCCTGCCTGGGCAATGCAAGGGCCCAGCTGCCTGCACATAGGCTGCGCCCTGCATCTCCTTGTCAGTCAGCCTCTTGTGCCCCTGGGTCAGGGGAACAGAGTAGCAGGTCTTGGGTGGGGGACACTTGGAGGAGTGGGCTGGCTCCCCTGGGTGCTCCTGGGGAAGGGGCGGGGCTGGGCCAGCGGCAGGTCTGTTACATCTTTCTTTCACACCGAGCACTGGACCCAAGATGTGTCCACTGAGTCTCCATCCTCAGCCCCTTTTGCATTTGTTGAGACAAGGTCCTACTAGGTGATTAAGTTGTCTGGGCTGGGCTCAAGTTTCAGATCCCCCTGCCCCAGGTCAGAACGAGGAAGCTGGGGCGAGACAGAGATGGAGGGACGGAGGGAGAGAGAAACAGAGACAGACAAAGAGTGAGAACCAGGTCTGGAGATGCAGATGGAGACAGTGTTGGGGACAGAGCCAGGGACAGAGCAGGGACCGTGGCTGGGGCTGTGCCCACCAAGCCTCCTGCTGAGCCACAGGGCTGTCCCTGGACTGTGTGTCCCTGGACTGGTATCCCCAAACAGCCAGGCCCCCACTGGCTGGTATCCCCAAACAGAGGGGCTGGGGCACAGCTGGACAGGACAGCACTCAGCACAGGGACAAGGACTGTGGGAGACAGGGCCTGCCTGGAGAAGACCACAGCTGCCCTCCTCTCCTCCCACTCTGCTGGCTTCAGATGTGAGTCGTCTCTGTTCAGGGCAGCCGGGGTCCTGAGCACAGTCGTGATGACCAGAGAGGGCTTGTCCTTTTCGATCCTCCTCCAGCCCTGGCCCTCCTGCTTGCCCCTACTCGTCTCTCCCATGGTCGGGGTCCTCCACCCCTCGGGCTGTGCACCTCTGTGGGCCCACTGGGGCCTCCCCTCCTCCTGTCTCATACTCAGTTGTCCCCTGTGTGTGGCGCTGTGCCTCTTTCTGTGGACCTGAGGGACACGCAGGCAGAGCGCTGCCCACCATCAAATGCATCAGCCAGTGTCCCTCAGCAGCTTCCCAATGGCTTCTCATGCACCCTTGATCCCCAACTACGTGAAAACAAAAGTGTGACTTGGGTGTACCCTTCCTTCCGAACCCGTCAACTTACACAGGAAGAACGTCTTCTAGGGTTGGGTAAGCTGCAAGCACCCGGAAAGCTGGTAGTGTGAGGCCATCAGCGAGCTAGCCCGTGTGGCACCTCGGGCATTGTCACAGGACCTTCTCCAGTGAGGGACACTCACCCCGATCCCAGCAAAGTGACAGCATGAATGAAAGAAGTTTGGCTTTCAAAGACGTCACATCAGGCACCTGTGCAAGGTTCACAGCCCTGAAACAGGTTGGGGCAGAGGAAATGCGGCCACTTGCTTTGCTCCTTCCTTCATGGCTCTCAGATGGGAAGAGGGGAACTTCAGTCATCTGAGAGCCCTCGAGTCACTGCCTGGAGCCCCGCTTCTCCCGGGAGCAAGAGAGCTGATGGGATTTCGGGCACGAAGCATCCATGCACATCACAAGAGGCTCTTGCCAGCGCCCAGGGACTTCCAGGCCTCTTGCTCTTTCAGGAGTGAGTTCTGTCTTAGCGATGTAACTACACTTTCAGGAGATTTTCACTGTCGCAGAGTCGTTTCCACAGTCTTCACTCACCTGTCTTACTTCATTAAATACGCCTCAGATGCCCGTGTGCTGTGCCCATGTGCCCTGACATACTTCAGCACGAATTTCTGCAGGTATCGCTGGTGCTCTCCAGATCTCGAAATCATTTAAATTACAAGTTCATGGCACTCACTGAGATCTGGCAGGGATTAGGTCTCCACAAGCGCTGCTACATGAATGAAGGAAACTACACAATACCCACCTACTGGGCAGCTGACAGTGTCCACCTTTGACCCAGAAAAGGCCAAGTCTGAGCCAGGGCAAGTGTAATTCCAGTTCTCCGGGAGGCTGAGGCACAAGATGGCAAGTTCGATCCCAACCTGGCAACCTAGCAAGATGTGGTCTCAAAAGTCAAAAATTCGAAAAGGGCTAGTGATGGAGCTCATTGCAAAGTCTGCTATCAATTTCCAGTATGGAAAAAAAAAGCGCCAAGCCTTAACTTCTCTGTCCCTGCTCTGACCCTAGGCGCACCACGACCTCCACCATCCCTCTTGTCTTTCGTGTGACGTGGACATGACTGCTGCTGCTAACGAAACAGCAGTGCTGAGCATCTGCGCGGGAGCGTGTTTGCCGTGTCGCCTTGCGCTCACGCAGCCCCGAGACGCCCTCGCCTCGGCGCACACGGGCGAGGGAAGCGAGTAGCTGCACCCTGGAGGCCAACTCGCAGAGGGCCGGCGCCCCAGACACGGATGGAGGGCCGGCCCACGCTGAGTTGTAGCCCAGAAGGAGGCGTTTCCTGAGCGCTTACTGTGTTCTCTTGCGCAGGTCACCGTCGTTGGGCCTTGAAATCACCATGAAGAGACGTGGCCAGTGCTGACTGAATGAGAGCGAAGCAGCCTTTAAATGACACGGAATAGAAGCGGCAGCGTTGCGAGGACCGGCCCCGTGGAGTCGGGGACACCAGGAAAGGGCGGCCTTCGCTGCGGGCCCCCGGAGCTTGCTTGCTCCGAGTGCGGCCACACCCCGGGGCCGTCGCGTCCTGGTCCCGGATGGCGGCGCCTCCTCCTGGGTCAAGCGGGAAACACGGCTTCCTGCTAAGATCGGACGTCGTGGACTTTGCGTCGTGGACTTTCCCGGCCGCCTGTGGCGGATGCTAGCGGCTGGAGAGCGCCCTGTGAAGGCTGGCGCGAGCACGCACATCCCCCCGGCTGCGGGGACAACGAGGCAGGAAGCTGCGCGGGGAGGACGCCAGGGCAGGAGGGGGCTGGGAGTCAGCGGACCGCGCTCGGGCGCCGCGTGAGACGGGCGTGCCAAGCGGAGCTGCAGGCGCAGCGGGTGCCGCTGGCTCCCACCTGACCTCTGCCTCTGGGCGGACAGCAGGGAGAGCTCTTCCCGGCACGCTGTCCGCGCGCCCCTCGCGGGTCGCCATCCGTGCAGGTCCGGGATGAGCTGGCGCTCCGGGGCTCAGGGGTCTCTGGGTGGGGCGTCCAGGCCGACGCCAACCGTGGGAAGCTGGCGGTCGGAGCCGCCCTGCTCCGCCCCGCCCTGGACACCAGGCCCTGGGCGGTGAGAGACGTGTCGGAGGCGCATCTCGGCAGGCCGCAGACGTGCGGCAGCACGGGTGAAACTTGGCAAAAGCGCGCAGAATCTGCACAGAACACAAGCTCGGAACGATTTTGCCTTTTGAACTTGAAAGCCGACGTGAGGAGGAGGCCTAAAAAGCATCTTAGACGTGGATAGAAAGTCCCGGGTCCAGGTTCAGACAGCCAGAGAAGGCTTGTGCATTTGTCAGCTTTTGCATCACTGAGAAAAAGGCTGGACACCTTCAGCTCAAAGGAAAAGAAGGTCGGTGGCATTTGGTCCATGGCTGGTGGTTGCAAGGCAGACCCGCCTTGTGAAGGGGAGCAGCGAAGGAGAGTCACTGGCACGGCGCTCAGGATGCAGAGCGGAAGAGGGGGAGGCAGGAGGCGAGAACGCGGCCGCTAGGCTGGGCCTTGGGTGCCGCCTCCTCCATGCGGAGGCCGCCTGCTGACCATGCCCGCAGCTCGGAGCGCATCGAGGGGCCGACCTGCGGAGGAACACAGCGCTCCGGGGCGCGATCCCCTTCACACAGGGCCTTGGGGAACATTTAGGTCCAAACTACAACCAACTTAAGCGAATTCCTCTCAACTAACATTCCCCCATTCAGAAGAACTTCGGCTCCACACCATCCACCAGCTGCCCAGCGATTCTCTCTTTCTTACCAGAATTCCCCCAGGAGAATCCTCTATCTCCCACTTCCCACACGTATATCTGTTCTTTTCAAAACAGCTTTATGGAGGTCTATGTGTCATCCTCTCCAGTCTAAAATCCGTGAGGTGGAGTTTCAGTGCGTGAGCAGCTTGCACAAACAGCTACAGGACCAGGATCCGCACGTGCTGAGCATCGGAGCTGTGCAGGAGGAGGACGCAGGGTGGTGTGAGGGCCGCCCGGGGAGGGGCTTACTCACAAAAGGCGCCTGCTTCCCCCTTTTGCTCTTGCGTTTCTGCTGATTTCTGCCACCTTGAAGTGCTGCCCCGAGCCACGGGCCACGCTGGAGCCAGCTGGCCATGGACTGTACCCCCACAGACTTGAGCTGAGTGAACCTTTCCTCCCTTGATTTGGGTGTTGGGTTATTTTGTCTCAGCAACGAGAGAAGAGTAGCTGAGAGAGGATGTAGTACCATTTTTCTTATGGATTATAGTTCTTTTTTTTTTCTGTATTTTAGGGAAGGTCTACAGGTTGTTCAGGATCTCACTACTAGATCGCACTCATAGTGATCCGCCTGTTTACAGCCTCCTGAGTGCTAGGATTACAGGTGCACACCACCGCGCCCAGTCTTAATCTCCGTCTCAGCACTCCCCAGGCCCCTGCGTCTGCTTGCAGGTGCTTTAATCCGCTGAGCTATTTGGCCGGCCCTGGATTATCAGTTCTTAAGATTCATTTGACGCAATGTCATCATTGCTGTCAGTCTTAAACACTGGCGCCAGACCACCACGACCAGGTGAGGGCTGGGGTCCAAGCCCTTCTGTCAGTTCTCCGAAGATGCCATCTTCCGCACTAGTGTTTCAGACTGCTCGCTCTATGGCGAGCTTTGGCATCGGCGGGAGGAGCGGCAGGCCGGACTTTGCCCCCCTCCCCCTCCTGCCCTTTTCCCTCTCCCCTCTCCTGCCCTCCTCCCCCTTCCCTCCTCCTCCCCCTCTTGCCCTCCTCCCTCCCCTCCCCT
>NW_004524580.1:35872851-35876898 GCF_000260255.1 Octodon degus | reverse complement strand
TCTTCTCCTCCCCTTCCCCTTCCTCCCCTTCCCTCCTCCCTGTTCCCCTTCCCTACCCCCTCCCTGGGGAGCATCTTCACTCCCACTTTGTTCTCCCTTCTGCTTACCGCAGCCAGTCTGTTGGGCTCTGAAAACTCTCCCTGGCTTATTGGCCGGAACCTCAGTGCACTGAGGGAGACCTGGGGAAGGACTTAAAGTATTCCTGACTGTGCTCTCGGATGTCCCTCCCAGCGCTTGGTCTTCCTGAGTGGCTTTCATATTTTTAGCTTTCACCATGAAAGTCTCAAGTGATTTAACTCCAGCACATTTTGATGATTTAAAATTTTTATAAATGTTGTCATCACATTTTTCAATTGACACTTGCGAAGGGTGGAGATGCAGTTGACGTTTATGTATTGATTGTTCATTTAGAAAATTCACTGCACTCCGCATTGTAATCATTTTCTGGGGATCCTTTCAAATTTTTGATGTAGATCTCACCTTCAAACACTTGGGTTCTTGATTTTTTGATATTTACTTCTTTTGTTTCTTTTATTTTGCTAACTATAAATTTCTAATAAAACAGTGAGAATTCCTGATGATGGCTATTGCTCTTTTCTGATTATAAAAGGAATGAATTAAGTATTTTAGCACTGAGTATGATTCTGCTGCAGGGCTTTTGTGTATATGTAGGAATAAATTTTCGATTCCAAGTCTGATAAGAGTTTTATGATTAACATACATGAGTGCGCAATTCTGATAAAAATCAAAAGACGTGACCCCTGTTTCTGCATCCACCCACATGGTATCTGTCCTTCCCACGGTCACCTACTTCCCCCTAAGTGGGAATGCAGTGATTATATTAATAAATGCTTCTGATTCCACACACACCTGGCGCCTCTGGGAGAAGCGCCTCGCAGCGGGTCACGGGGTTACTGTCTGTGCTAGATTTGGAGCGTGTCCATACTCCGAAGGGAGGCTGGCCTTGAATCTCCTTAATAAGAATGGTGTGGTGTCCAGAAGGGCCTAAAATTGAGTTGCAAAACCATTTATGATTTTATTGCTCTGTCCCTCGATTTTGCAGTCCTGGGGGTCCAGCTCAGATGCTCCCTGTTGCAGCCGCATGAGCGGGGGGCCAGCCGACACCCTGGCTGCAGTCACCAGTGTGCGCATCTGCCCCCCACTGTCTTCTCCCGATGATTGTTCAGGTCTTGCTTACTTTTAAAAACTGGGCTGTTTGCTTGCACATCTTTTATATGTGCTCAACTGTATCCGATTTACGACTCACACGGGCCTCTCCCTGGTTGCCACGCCCCGCCTGCCTCAGCGGCGGGCACTGTGCTCCTGCAGACTCGCAGCCCGCTCATGGTGATGCTTTGGTGTTCAGTACTTATAATAATTATCGAAAAATGTAGGTTTGTGATAGAAAACTAATTCCATCTCAGCCTAGCCTGGAGGTCATCATTCATTCTCTAAGAGCTTTTTTGAAAAATTGGAGGGATAGGTCAGACGCGAGGACCACGTGTGCTCTGGCGAGGACATGCTGTGCACCTTTATTTTGTTGAGTGGTCACATGGCTGTCCCCGTTTTCTATTTCTCCTTCAGGTGTTTTGGTAGCAGACAGCTTTCTGGAAAGTTGTCATCTCACCGAGCTTTCAAAGTTTTCAGTGCCGGCCTGTTCAAGTGGCCTCCTTTCAGCACTACTCTCAGGGTGGGCTTGTTCGTAGTACTCTGTTTAAAATCCTTCGCTTGCTTTCAAGGGTTGTTCTCTGTTTAAGCCTCTCTTGCCTCCTTCTGTGGGTGGGGCACAGGTGTGCCTGGCCCACAGTGGCGTGTCTCCCGGGAGGAGTCTGGCAAGCAGGGGTCAGCTGGCCCAGCCACGGTCTCTCTGGAGTCCTGCTGCAGTCCGTGGCTGCGTCTTCTGGGCTGGGCCTTCCCTTTCTCTTCCATCTCCTCCTACACTATCCCTTATTTTCATTCTTTGCCTTCTCCTTCTTTGACCTTCGAACCCCAGCTCTGCTCTGGCGTTTGGGCTCAGAAGCTCCTGGGAAGGGCATGACCATCTGTGAGTCCTGCATCTCCAACAGCTTACACTCTGGGCAAAGCCAGGCTCTCCTGAGGCCTTGCTGGATGCTGCACTATCGAGCCAGCCTGCATAAGGGCCCCTTGTGTCCCCGCAGGAGAGGCCCGTGTGTGCCTGGCCCACAGTGGCGTGTCTCCTGGGAGGAGTCCGGCAAGCAGCGGTCAGCTGGCCCGGCAACAGTCTCTGGAGTTTGCTTCGTGTGCTGCTTTCATGGGCCTCCTAGGTCTTTTAAAGATATGAATTTTCCAATGAACTGACTTTTTTTGTAGTGGCTACAAGGAGAATGTTCTAAAAAGCACTATGTGGACATTTTAAGGCTATTTTTATCTCCATATGACTCATTTTTTTATCTCTAGCCCAGAGTGCTCCCCTGAGAGCACTCTAATTCATGCACTCAAGCGCCCAAGACACAGCCTGCGTGTCCCACAGCGATTCCTGGCGTCCAGACCCAGCCTCCTCCGTCCTGCGCCCTTGCCCTCCGGCCTCCCGCCTGTCCTGTCTCGGAGCAGCACCCCCTCCTCTCTGGCCCCCACACCATCTCCCCAAAACCTCCACATCACACAGTTTACATGACCAGCGCTCTGCTGCTCCCTGTCAGTAGCCACAAGGACTGGTTAGTGGTTTAAAGCCCTGGCTCAGAGGCTGACCGGTACCCTCCCTGCCCTAGAGAGCCGCGTCTTCTTTGCTGCCTGTGTGGGTTGGAGAGTGTGGCTCCAACCGCAAGGAAAAGCAGAGAATTCACTACAGTGGGGCGGGGTGACACGGACCTAGTGAAGGAGGTGGAGGCTGCAAGGGACCTTCGGGGCTGTGTTCCATTGTGTGCCCCACTGTGGGCACCCAGCTCTTCCCTGGCTGGGCAGTTTCAGGGGCCTCAGTGAGGGCAGGCTTTGTTTCTAGCCTGCAGACACAGAACCTGCCTCAGAAGGGAAGCCCCGCTCTTTATTAAGCTTGGAGCAGGGCACAGACAGCTGCAGGAGCACCCTGGCGGCGCAGGTGGTGGGGACGGACCTGCGAGGGCCCCTTGCATGTCAGGGAGTGCACTTCTGGGTAGGGTCGCTCTGCAGGCTTCTTGGCACTCAGGGCTTGGAAGCCTCGATGAACAGCTGCCCCTCACCTGGCCTGGCACACACCTAGACCCTCATGCATTCTGTGTACATCCCTACAAAACCCCATGAGTGGGCACGATCACATCCCTCATTGTACTGATGAGAAACTTAGACAGCCAAGGGATTAAGTGGTAGCCAAAGTACCGCAACCCCACATAGGCACCTGTCTAGGTAGAGGGACCTGGGAATTTCAGCCTTTGCTCTATCCTGCCCCCTTCTGGTCACCCAGGTATTGCAGCTAAAGGGTACTACAGCAGAGATGTCAAGGTGACAAAGGTGTGTGAAGGTTGCTGCAGTGCAGAGGGCAAATTGGTCAGGCAATGGCCATGACTCATCACATGGCTGACACTGACAAAGGATCTGCAAGCTGCAGTACAGAGTTTCAGGGCAAATCCTGAGGGCATTTGACTGACCTTGGCAGATGCAAAAGTTACATTTCTTGTTATATAGGTCTTGCTCTTTCTTGGTCTTAACCATCCAGCAGAAAAGTATAACCATGAGGTATAAAAAGTAAAGCCATATTATTATGCTGAGCTGTGAAAGGCTCAAGTAAACAACTTCTGACATTGCCAGTCTTATGGAAAACCCACTACTATTATGGACTACTGAACAATATTGGAACATTTTGCTGAATTCATGCACCTATAATATTTAAATGACAAAGGAATACCCTTCTCTGACAAAACTAAACAAAAAAGGTGATACAAAGGAAGGACCATTTTGTATCTGAATATACAAAATAGGATAGATATACAGCTACTTTCTCTTAATTCAATGAGAAGAAAGACTTGTACTAGTAGTGTTTGGACAGGATATCATGTCTGCATTTTGTACTATGAATAACCACTATGAAGACAACAATATGCAATGTATTAATTA
>NW_004524580.1:35863038-35871896 GCF_000260255.1 Octodon degus | reverse complement strand
CACAGAGAGCACATTGGCCAAGCAATGGTTGTGACTCATCCACATGGCTGACACTGACAAAGGTTCTACAATCTGAGGTACAGGATCTCAGGATACTAATCGGTTTTGAAATTGTCTCCTTGCTATTTGTTTCTCAAGAAAATTAATTTTAAAGAGAGAGAGAGAAAGAAAAGGCCCGGGAGATGCAGCTGAAAGCCAGCCTGCGGGTCCCAACAGAAAGGCTTGTGAGTTGGGCTTGCTCCTGCTTCCCTGTGGTCAGCTTCCCTAAGCTGTGAGCAAGCCACAAGGCAGATGGGTGTCTGCAGGCTCCCGCGAGTGCCTGCTGGAGTTGGGCCCTGCAGCAGACAGCTGGCCATAGGAGCAGTGTGGCCACAAGTTGCCTGTGGGTCTCCCTTGTGAGGCCCTGCACAAGCATGTGGCCAGATGCAGCAGCCTTGCCCTTGGCACAAAGTGCCACCTGAACTGGCAGCATCCAGTGGGTCTCTCGGAGAGGCCTTGCTTCTATAAGGCCAGTGTCCCTCCTCTGCAGGGCACTTCGTGTGCTCAGGCACGTCGTTTCTGGACAGCCAGATACATGGTGGACCTCAGGTCACGCTGACCACACAGCAGCTCTAGAGCCTATCACGGGGACAAGGGACCTAGGCGAGGAAACTGAGCCACTGCCCAGGGCCACAGGGTGGCAGCCAAGGCCTGGGCTCACTCAGAATGGCAGCCAGGCCCAGCTTGCCCCCAATGTCTCCAACATCCGTGTGTCACAGACGTCCACCTCTCATCACCACAGCCGTGCCAGAGGGAACAAGGGAGTCACTGGGTCACTTGGCAAGCTGTCGGCTGTGCATCTGAGGGAACCACTTGTGGAAGGCAGGTGAGCAGTGCTCCTGGCCACAGAAGTGGGAGTGGAATCTATTCCGGGCATTCGGCTCACACCTCCCCTGGCTAACAGCTGCGGACCTGCCTGATGGCTCAGATCCTTCCTGCCTCACCAGTCTCCATCGGTCAGAAGGGGCAAGGACAGGGGAGAGAGGGAGGAGGAAGAAGGAGAGAGACAGAGAGAGCAGGCATCAGGCAAAAGGGAAGAAAGGAAGGAAAGAGTGGAGAGGACAGGAGATGAGAGTAGAGGAGAGGAGGGAAGGAGTGAAGAGAGAAGGAGAGAAAGAGAAGAAGGAAGGGAAGGGAGCGAAGGAGAGAAGGGGCAGAAGGGAGAAGAGAGGAGAAAGGAAGGGAGGGGAGGAGGAAGAGGAAAGGATGGAGAAGCGTCTTGGCCCTGCTCTCCCAAGCGAGTCCCCGGCTTCTCCAGTTAAGGCTGCCCTTGATCAGGGCTCCCAGAGGTTCCCCCAGGGCAGCCGGGTGGCACCTGCCTCACTGTTCCCTGTCTTTAACTGGTAACTTTTTCAGACATATTTTTCCCTAGAATTGTTTAAAACCTCAGACATCAAACAAGGCCTCCAGGGAACCCTGGCTGAGGGAACTGGATCCTTGCTGAGCCAAAGGGGAAAAAGCAAAGAAAGGACTGAGAACGCAGAGGCTGGCTCACTGGAGGGACACGCATGGGACATGTAGCACTGTGAGACGGAAGGGCTGTGCCTGGCCACACTGAGCTGGGGCCGTCCCCAGATGTGCATGTGGTAACTCCTCTAAGCCCAGCCACAAGGGTGCACGCTCCTAACCCTGGAGCTTAGGAGTGGCCCAAGGCAGCCGGCAAGGCCAGGACACAGCTTCCCTTCCGGGCCACTCTTGGTTCCTGCTCCTGCCTGGGCTCCAGGTGGGCGGGTGGGGGCTCCTCTCCCAGAGGCACCCTGAGCTGACCTGCCTCACCAAGCCAGCAATGAGAGGGAGAAGTCAGGTGAGAGAAACAGAGACAGAAAGGCAGGCAAGGGCACTGGGAAGCCCACAGCCAGGAGAGCAGCCCCTCAGGGACAGCACAACGTGCTTTCTTCTCTCCCAGGTCACCCCTAGGTCCCTCCTGAGTCTACCTTCATGGCACGGCTTTTGAGAGAGAGGTCTCTCCGCTGGAGCAAGTCTAGGCAGAGCCCACCTACCTTCCCCTCCATGTTTTCCTCTTGAGCACTGTGGGGCAGGACCTCCCTCCCCCAAGCCAGGACTCCCCAGCTCCCCGGTCCAGACCCTGGCGGGGCAAAGAGCAGGGTGATGGCTTTACCCAGCAACCTCCATGAGGATGCCTGCTCCAATTCCTGACCTCTGAGCAGACGTCGCCTAAAGGAAGGGACCAAGCTCAGGGCATGTTGGTGGGACCCAAAGGATAGCCTTAGGAGCAGCTCTGAAATCCCCTTCGTCTTCATGCCACGGGGAAGAGAAGCAGGTTTTCCTTTGCCTCGGCCCCACAGGCACTGAGGCTCTCCCCAGGTGCCCTAGGAGCACCAGTGCCCCTGCTGACACACTGTGCAGGTCAGGTCCTGCCTGTGCCTGCGAGGTGAATGGGGAAGCCCTCGGGTTCCTCAAGGATCAGACAGCAAGAGATGAGAAACACTGACGCTGGGTGCTGTGGTCTCAATGTCTACCTAGGTTGTTTTTTGGCAGAAGGATTTTTTTTGGGGGCCCCACTCAGGATGCCTTCAGGGCAGGTCTGGTTTGGCTTGAGGATGAGGGGATTGAACCACAGCATCCTGAGCCTGCCTGCTTTGTTTCAGCAGGCACTTAGACACCTGAGCTACTAGGCAGGCCCCCTAGTTTTTTCTTCAGGACACATAACAGTGACCCGCTACTGGTGTAGCTCGAAACTTCCAGAAGGGACCAGAAGTGGGAGCCTGATGTTGCATGCGGCTCATTGCTGTGGCGCTGTTTTTATGTACCTTGTGGTATACTTTTGTGCGGGATGATTATGACTAACTTAACGTAAGACCTGTTTTAATTAAAATTAACCTCTTGCCATCTATCAAACCAGTTAAGTCTCCACAGGTGCCACTTTGGACCATGCACAGAGTCTCTCAGCTCTTCTGTCAGTGTCAGCCATCATGGAGGAAGGTCAGGAAGGTCATGGTCTTCCCTGATCATGTTGCTTTCTGTGACAGCACGAGAGTGACCTTTCCGCCTTGGTGACCCTCCTTCAGCACACTGTACACTTATTGATTCTTGTCCTCTGGGGTCCAGGAGTCTCCCTGCTCTGGAGGTTGGATGACTTGCCAAGGCTGTAGAATCTCGTAGAAAGGTTTCCCCATGTCCTGGGTCCTGGGTGACCTTGGAGGGCCACAGTTAAAATACTGGCTGTCCTCTTAGCCCACTTACCTCTTACTTTCAGTCTCTAAACTTTAATTGCTGAGCACACAGAAGGGAAGATCAATGACATTAGTATTGTAGTGTGGACAGTGAGTTCAACTATTATAATTTTCTCTGGATATAAAGCACTTTGAAATTAAAAATATAGTCAGAGGACTGTTCTTTCCTGTCAGTCGTGTTGTTTTAGTAGTTGTATCCCTGGGGAATGTCAACAGAAAACAGTACATGCTTTACAGAGAAAACGTGAGATAGGGAGCCACAGGTAGTATTTCAGCATGACAATCATGGTGGCCTTATTCTTGTAGCACACTTAAATGTCCATGTTCATGTGGAGTGATACATATGACATACATATGACTTTGTTTTAAGCTATTATTTGACTGGTGATGTCATGCTGGCTTGACTTGTACCTCTTAACACAAGTAGCTGGAGTGTAAGAGAAAGGTAGATATCTGAGTCTAAAAAGGTTCTCACCCTAAGCTATCCTGGTTTTATAATTTAGAAGATCTGTATACCTGGAAGGCATGCCTACATGTAGTACAGCACGAAATTAGCAGTAATGAGCATTACAGGGAGCCCCTTTCTCCAAGAATTTAGCTTTGTATCAAGAGCATCTTTCAGTTTTCCTGTGGAAAACTTAACCTTTTGATAATGGCCAATGTAAACATCACAATAATAGGTTTAGTAATGTTTGGTTATTGTGTTGTGCTCCCCTAAGGCTATGCCAACCATCAGCGTCTTTATTAGTGAACTGAGACTAGAAGAAAATATTTCCAGGCAGGTGCTCCTTTATTCACCAAAGGGAGTCTTGTCCAGCACTTTTTCTAATCCTGGGGAGAAGGGGTCCCAATGTAATCATTTTAACAAATTTTTGATGACCTATGAGAATCAGATCATAAGAATTAATACTTTGTTTTTTACCAATGAAAGCCTCAATTTAATTTGGTACACACAATATGTATTGTATTTGTAAAGCAAGTTTTGACAGATCATAAGAATTAATACTTTGTTTTTTATCAATGAAAGCCTCAATTTAATTGGGTACACACAATATGTACTGTATTTGTAAAGCAAGTTTTGATATTATTTTGATCAGCTGGCAACCTGGATGGAACCATGCCCTTCACGCTAGTAATATCTTGAAGCCAACTTAAGTTATAGACAAGAGGTTTACAGATCCTAAAAGGCAACAAGAGAAAACAATTGTTTAGCTCAAACAAACAAACAAACAAAAACCCTGTAAGTTGTAACCAGTCACAAATTGAACAAATAGACAGGTGCACTTGGGACAATTGTTAATAGGCCAAACTACACTGAGAGATATCTGGGCAAGTTCAATTATAATAACTCCTTTACAGTTTTAAAGTTTATAACCATAAATAGATTAGTCAGAACTTTTAGTAGGTCAAATAACTGAAGTCTCTTGCAAGAAGAATCGGGAGGAATCAAAGCCTTTTACACGTGTGAGGGCACGGACGCTTCTTGAGATGGGGCCTTAGGCAGATGGTTTCTTTGATTAAAATGTCCTGCTGTCTGCCCTTCTCATTGTTGTTTGATAGCCTGCGTGCTTATAGTCACAGCTAGAGACAAAACTATTCTCTTGATAGCCACATGTAACTGTTCCCTCTAAAGGGACAGACTGTTAAAAGTAATGATAACTACTTCCAGGAAAGTGTGAAGCCAACCTTGGGTGTGGAAAGCCACCAAGTGGCACTTTTTGGAGCTAAGAATGAGTTCACAACAGTGGGAAAGAAGGCCTGCAGCAGCTGCAGCCTGCACTGATGCCGCCGTCTACCTGTGACAGTGCTCCCCTGTTGCCTGTGACCTTTGGACCCTACTTAGCCCTGGGCCTTTCTATAGAGCCTTAGTTAGCATGCGTCTGAGAAGAGTCCAGAGACGGCTAGCCAAGTTGACACAATGTACCTCGTTGCACCGGCCTACTAACGAACTCGAACTCACCGTGTCATAAAAACAGTGAGTCCTTCCTGTGCTGTGAAAAATGAGCAGCATCATTCTCGAGGGGAGAAGGAAAAGGAATTCATCTCCAGTTCTGCCTAGGAATGACAGATACATTTGGACTAAACCTTGTAATTTATTCTTTGAGAGCTTCGGAGCTAAATCAAACCAGTTTTTTAATAGGATCTAGAGATAAGCAAAAATAAGCCTCACTCTGGAAGAGTCCCAGGGTGGGGAAACTCACCATTCTGGAAGCTTGGTGTTGAAATTCAGCATCCACGGAGGAGAAATTGCCTTGGACCAAACACTATAATAAACTATGTTACTTCTCAGGTGCCGGGAGGCAAAGGGGGGATAGGAGAGTGAGCCCACCCCCACGTATTGCACAATAGGCACAAGAACTAAGTCCTGACCATCCCAGGCCCAGAAAGGCAGTTAAGATCGGGGGCTTTCCTGGGGTGGGTATCTAGTTCTTAGCAAAACACACCTCCAGAGACAAAACCGTGACTGGCTCCAACTGCATCGCCAAGTAGAAAATTGAAATAATTATCAAAGAACCTAATGGCCACTTTTGACCTTTTGAAAGGGAGTGAGAGAAAAGAAAGTGCTCCAGCTACACTGTTTAGAAGTTACTTTCTAATAAAAGACTGAACCAAAGGTTCCAAAACCCAAGCCATCAGAAGAGATCTATCACCTGCAAAGACAGTAAGATCCAGAAGAAATCTCAACCTGTCTTGGATGCCTTTCACGCGTTGCTGGAACAAAGTACCTGACACCCAAAATTAAGGAAGGAAAGGTTATTTAGCTCACAATTTCTGGGAATTTCAGTCTGTACTCAGCTGGCTCCCAGGTAGAGTGGCGCAGTGCAGAGGGAAGCAGTTCATAGCAGCAGAAAACAGCGAAGAGCAAAGGGAGAGGCAGCAGCTGCACTTCTAGCCAGCCTCTCTCCCCCCTTATATTATAAACAAGCCACCCTGGGACTGGGGGTGCAGCACTCACACAATGTCCATGTCCTCGCTTTGCTCAGGATGAGGATGTCTGCAAACTAAGAACCCTGGCTCTCTGCTGAGTCACCCAACTAAACTCCTGAGCTTCCCAAGTTGGCACCGTGTATCCACCAGCACACAGCCCTAGGACAGACAGATCTTCAAGACCCTTTGGGCTCTCTGTCTTGTCACCTACGTAACTTCCCCCTGCCCAGGCTGACTGAGCCCTACTTAAACCCACTCTGAAAACATGTGTCTCTGAGTATCTGTGATGCACTTCAGGAAATTAGAGATTAAAGTTTCTCAGAAGTCAGTGTTTAATTTAAGCATACCACTGCATTTTTTTCAGTCCAGTTCATGGTTCCAAGCGAGTCCTCTAAAGATTTCGCTGAACTTGTCAGTCACATGAAAGCTGTCCTGGATGCAGCTTGGTCTGCTTTAGGCCACTGAGCGCAAAGGACACACGAAAGCGGGCAGTTCCAAGTTCCCGTTTGCCCCCTGTAGGGGATGTTGTCATTGAGGGGCTTGAACAAAACCACCTAAAGATGGATGCAACCCATGGAGGCTTCCATCCTGTTAGCCTGCAGCCTCCACCCTCAAAGCCAGAAGAGCAAGAGGGGAAGCCTCGCGCTGGTGGGTGTGTCGGTGCTTTTCCGCCATTGCTGAGACACCGTGTGTTAAAGAAGGAAAGATTTACTTGGCCCAGTTTGTGCAGGTTTCAGTCCATAGTCAGCTGGCTCCGAGGCAGGGCGGGATGGCAGAGGAGCAATGATTTATGGTGCAGAAGACAGCAAAGGCAGGAAGAGCAAAGGGGAGAAGCAGCAGAGAGCACGCCTCTCCCTCCTTATGCCTCATGCTCGCCGCCCCGGACCGGGCAGCACTCACACCACAATCCCGGCGCGGGCCACGACTCAGTCACAAACCCTAGAAGCCTCCTCCACGACAGCACAAGGCTTTGGGGGGACAACGAGACACAAAGTGTGACGGTGGGTGAGGACTCAAGGTGGTCTTGGGAACCGCAGCCTTGGGTTCCAAGGACTCCAAAGGCCGAGCAGCCGCAGCCTCAGTGATAGAGGCCGCCTTAAGGACTCGCAGTTCTGGTTTCTCTGAGGCTTATATTTACATTCTGAACATACAAAAAATTATTTTCAGAGCGGAGAAGTGAACATAAGGCACTTTTGACCATCTCCTGCCCTAACGGGACAGTCCTAGCCCTGAGAGCACCCTAATCAGTGCTTCCCTCTGCGTCCCACCCTGGCATGGGGCATGGCCAGCCCATGAAGACAGGGCTCTGATCTTTTTCAATATGTTCACTGGAATACATTCCAGCGAACTCCCTAGCAAAATACAAACAGAAAAGTCGGTGTCCCTTTGGTTTCTCTTTGATGTCCATGCCCTCGGGCATCACCTGAGTCGATGCTGCTCCTGGGCAGCTGGATGCCATCTGGAGAGAAACCCGCAGATAAGATCCGACCAGTCTCTCCAGCCTCATCTTGGTGCATAACTTTATCTTCCCAGGAAACTCACGGCTTACTTCTGTAGGTGCTTTTTTCTATAAGCACAAGTGAAAATTGATCTCAGCTGTAGCAGCAGTATTTGAAGAAGGAGGCATTGCTTAGCCTTAAACCACTGGTTTCTAGCTCTCTGAAAGAGGGTGAGGCAAACAGATCAAAGGGCAGCACCTTTTGCCCTGCCAGTGTGACCCCCTGAGCAGACAGAAGCAAACAAGTAGCTTGGAGGCATTTTGCCCATGAAGAAGCCTCCAACTGCGAGTGCCTGCATTGCCTGCTTAGCCACCTAGGAACCCTTAGCAGGAAGACAAGCCTACACATCATTCAAGGTCCACTTTACTCTCTGTGTCTGAAGATCACAGATTAAGTCTGTATTTATCACCTAGCAACCATGATTTATAAGTGAGCAAAGCCACATCCACCAGTGTTTACATGTACATGAAGGAAGAGAAAGGTGGGCTGAAATTTCTCTTACTCTGAGTTACCTTATGCAAGGCACAAATGGAAGTCATTGCATGATGGCTCTTTTTCCATGAAGGGAAAACAGTTGTAGTTACCTCAGCTCAGCTTTCCGGAAGGAAAGGATACCTCTAATCATGGAATTTCAAAGTTAGTTCCCGGTGAGTCAGAGAAAACTGAGGTTTCTAACTTAGTAGAGAGCAGCGTCCAGATCTGTAGCTCACCTCTCAACAGGGGACTTAGGGGAGGGCTCCAACAGCACCATTTCAGGTCGCACTGAGGCAGAAGGTGCCAGACAGTCGTCAAAAAGATGACCTTTCACCTCACCAAGCAGTGCAGGTAGGGATGATGGCTAGTGGAGAAGTCTTGGGCTGGTTACTCAGGCAGGCAGTTGAGGCTCAGATTAGACAGAAGATTAGACTTAGTTTTACTTGGAGTGTTGCTCCTGGCTCAAGTTCAGACCCCTCAGCCAGCTGGCACAGATCCTTCATCCCACTGGCATAAGCTTTCCAGGTTCCACCATGACCTTTGGGCCTTCCCAGCACTGATCTGTGAAACAGGCCTGCATGAGACACTGTCACAGACTCCAGGCCTCCAGCTGGACGTGTGCAAGTCACTGTCATGGGCCCTGGGGCTTCAGCTGGATTCATGTGGGACCCTACCGTGGGACCCAGGTCTTCAGCTGGACGTGTGGGAGGCATTGTCATGGGCC
>NW_004524580.1:35857086-35862658 GCF_000260255.1 Octodon degus | reverse complement strand
GCCCTGGGGCTTCAGCTGGATTCATGTGGGACCCTACCGTGGGACCCAGGTCTTCAGCTGGATGTGTGGGAGGCACTGTCACGTGCCCTGGGACTTCAGCTGGATCCATGTAGCACACAGTGTTGGGATCCAGGTCTGCAGCTATTTTGTATTTTTTCTTTAGTGTGTGGACAGATTTCTTGCACTCTCTTTTTGTCTATGATTCTTTGGTTGATAATTATAAATAATCTAATGAAATGTGTTCCTTCTTTTGTAGTATTCCCCTTCAAAATCCTGAAGCTGCGGCCACTGGATTGCATAAAGACCACCTCACAGTGCTCCATGCCAGGGCCCACTAAGCAGTGCTCCTACACTAACTTGCCTGGCGCCGCTGTCTGTGACAGCAAACCAAGGAGTCAGACCAAGTGCAGAGTGCTTGTGAGCGCCAGTGTGGCGCAGATGAAACAGGACGAGATGTCCCACTACAGGCGCGCTGGAGCCTGCCCACATTCTCAACTTAAATTGATCATAACTTTTATTTATTTATTTTTTAAAATTGATTATAATTTCAACAAAACACTAAGTAACTGCCAAAGACATAATATAAAAATTTAAAGCATAAAAATTGAGATTACCTAAACAAGTCATAATCCAGGATCTATGAGACAAAAGCAAACTCCTATTTCCAGCCAATCATCTTGGTGGGACCTCCAAGTCATAGAGGGACATATGACATGCATATTTGACTCCAAATAATATAAAGGAAATACTGTAGCTCCCAACCTGCCAGATGTCTGAAACACTTACTTCATGTTCTCTAAAATGAAGGATAAATTCTAGGAAAAACAGAGGTTCAGAATAGGAAGAACTCACTTAGAGAAAGATAGCTTCTAACAGCCAGAAAACAGACCAGGAAGTGGGTTGCCTGTAGACCCTACTTCTCAGGGGTGACTTGTGAGCAAACCACAGGTGTGGCAGGTTCATGGTGGGACAAAACCATAGCAGATGCCACTGCGGGCATAGTAGCTCAGGCAATGTTGGCGCAATGGGAAAGCACAAGGTGGGTGTGAGGGGCAAAGCTACAGTGAACCAACACAATTACAACAAGAGCAGTTGCCTAGAAAATACTGATTAAACTGAGGTGAAATGGGGAAGCAAGTCACAAAGCCAGTGCCCACGGGAGGGACAAGAACTTCCCTGGAAGGGGGGCCCGTAGGAGGTTCTAGTCCCCACCCGGGTGACTGATGTCCATTTAGCACATCCCTGCTATTCATCTTAGTGGATGCAGCCACTCCTCTCTGTCCTGAGGCCTGGACTTCAGTGATCACACCGCCACCCACAGTGGCCTCCGCACTGACATCTCGGGGGCCCACCTGCCTGTAATACTTCTAAATAACTTAGCTGTGTAACAGTATGGAGAACTGTCACAACCAGTGGAGGGTGGAGAGACTGTGGTGTCCTGCGGGGCTCAAAGGGACCTGGATGAAGCAAGAACTCATACTTGGCCACCGTGGTGAATGTGTGGCGCTAGCTCGGGGTGGGGTGGGGCACTCCTCATGCCATCTGCGCAGTGTGCAGTGACCGTGTGAATCTAAGAATCCTCCAAGTCAAGACAGCCATGAGGACGAGTGAGTCGGCTGTCTGGCCAATCTTAGCACGCTGACCTCTTAGGAGAGTGGAAGGGTGTCCGTGCAGAGCAGGCGGGGGGGGGGGACAGCATCCTCTGATGTCATCCGCCAGCATGGCACACTGAAATGCAGCTGATGTCACCACGCTCAGCCGTGGCAGGTGTGCAGGAGGGCCCTATGGAGAAGGTCTTTGACGCCAGGCTGAAGTCTTCAGAGTCCCCCCAGCTAGCTCTTTAATGGCCTCTAAAAGCTTTCTCATAGCAGATACAGGAAAGAGCCCTCCTTTAAAACTTCTCAGTGTACCAGTGGAAAGCAGGAACAGAAGAATTAGAGGTTTCCTAGGATAGGTTATGGGGAGGTGGGTCCAAGAAGGGAGAGGAGACAGGAGAAGGCAAAGCCCTGAATGAGGCAACTAGAGTGGCCTCATCACAGTGGCCTGTACCGCCATGTCACTGGGGTGACAGTGTGGGTGATAGGAAGTGGGGACCCTATGTGTCCCTGAGGAGGAGCCAGCCGTGTTCACTGGGTGGTGCAGCACGGGCCAGCAGAAGAAGAGAGGAACTCAGGGTGGCTCTGCCCCGTGCCTGTCCTGAAGCACAACTGTGCTAGCAGATGCTCACAGGATGGCAGCAGCTGGGAGTGGTGAGCAGAGGACACAGGAGGGACATCGGGCTGGGCAGGGCCTCGGAGCCTGGCAGGGTGCAGTCCTCCTTGGAGGGAATGGGAGCCCAGCAGGCTTCCTCAGACGGTGACACCAGTAACCTCAGCCTTTCAAAGAACTTCAGCTGCAGTTGTGGATGAAGGCTCATGGGAGAGACCCATCAGCAGCCACGGCAAGAATCAGGACAGCAGGTGGTGGCTGGGCCCAGGTACAGCCAAGCATGACAGGAAGTGGGGACCCTATGTGTCCCTGAGGAGGAGCCAGCCGTGTTCGCTGGGTGGTGCAGCACGGGCCAGCAGAAGAAGAGAGGAACTCAGCGTGGCTCTGCCCCATGCCTGTGGAAGGCAGGATGCCAAACCAAGGTGGGGAAGCTGCAGCTGGACAGCTGCACTGGAGGAGGTAAGACAGTCCCAAGTGAGTGGTCAGGTGCATGGAGCTCCACCGGGCCCAAGCTGGGCACAGGAGGAGGAGCAGAGAGCGGGACGCCCTACAGTGGCTGGTGATGGCCCGGGCTGGAGGTGGCACACAGAAAGGGGCTTGAATGAGCATAATTATGTGCTCTGCTTAATCACAGGACACAGTAAAGAAGAAGAAAGATGGCACTACGCACAACGAAAGCCAAAGTAACAAGGCTAACATTCAAGAAAACAAAACTCAAGCACAGCCAACCAAAATAAAAGGAGGCGTAAGCAAGGAGCACGCATGATGGCTGACGAATGCACACATTGCAAGGTGTGTTTACCCGAGATGCCAGTTCAAAGCATGTAAAGCAGCCAAGGCAGGGCTGGCCAAGAGTGGAAACATCTCCGCTCTGCGTTGGACATTTCAGTTGCTGTAAGCGTCACAGGAAACGCATCTAGAGGAAATCCTGGATGACGTCTTCAGCAAGCTTGCACTCGTACACATGTGCACCGAGAACAGGGCAGCGGCCAGGGCTCGCGGTCGTCACAGAGGTCGGCGGAGGCAGCTGGAAGGAGCCCACGGGAGCCACGGCCCGCTCACGGCCCCTCACAGCCCCTGCAGCGCACCATGTCCCCGCCGTTTCCTGCAGTCACCTTACGAACAGCAGAACAGCTTGCTACATGATTTTATCTACCTAGAACACACGCCCAAATACCCGTAGGTCAGGGAGACACTGTGAGGAATACTGCAAGATGTTTAGAGCTGGGTGGCGGTGAGCGCACACAGAGCAGTACTTGCGCGTAGCTGGGCCCGGTTCCTGCGGGCGTCTTCTGACCTTGAGCTATAGCCACCAGCTCATGAAGGAACTAAAAACAAGGGGACTGGCTTTGCAGTGGACAATCGAGGACAGCAAGACAGTGAGCGGGGAGAGGACGCCTGCTCAGAGCAGAGGGACGCCACGAGAGGCGGCACTAATCGACCGAGTCACTGGAGGGGCCGCTTCAAGCAGGGCTTTTCACACGGACCTTTCACAGCGCTGACTGAAGTCTACAGGCACCTATCTGTGGCGTCTGTAACACAATTTAAACGTGCTTGGGCAGTTACCTAAGGCTCAAACTGGCAAGGCTTGAAGCAGAATGCGACTGCAGCGCAGCACGGAGAGGTAGCCAGTCTCGCTGTCACCTTCAGAGTTCTGTGTTTGGAGTCACACGGAATATGCATATAAACATAATTTTCAGAGAGAAGAGACTGTCGACGCGAGACGGAGGAAGCACCAAGACAGCGTGAACGAGGAAGGCACAAGCTGGGCCTCTGGGTGACACAGCAGTGCCCAGGGATGAAGAGCGGAACCTGAGGCATGGGCAAACTGCAGCGGCTGTGTGACATGGAGGGGCGCCAGCAGGGAGCTGAGGAAATGCAGAGGACCAAAAGGACATTTACGTTGGTGAAGTTGGACTCTTAAACCACGTACAAAAGTTATGTCAAAATCTACCAAAGACCTAAATGTAAGAGCTGTACACATGGACTCTGAGAGAAAAGCATAGGTATACATTTCCCTATTTTGGGATAAAGAAATGATTTATTAGATCTGAAACCAAAAACAAACAATGAAAGAAGAAGCAAGCTGGAGCCCAGTGGGATGCCAGAGCATCGCTGTAATCCCAGCTACGCAGAGACAGGAGGGTCTCAAGTTTGATGCCACGCTGTGCACCGTGGGGGACTCTCTCAAAATGAAAATTCAAAGGTATTGGAAATGGAGCTCAGTGGTCGTGTCCCTGGGTCACTGCCCGGCACTGCACAGAATCAGGTCTCATCCAGATGGCAAAGGTGCACGTGAGAAGGAATTGAGGGTGGTGGGCTGACTGCCACTGCACGGCAGAGAGTGTCTGCAAGATCCACGTGCTGGGCTGTACATCAGGAACACAGGAAGAGCTCTTACGGCTCAACAACAAACCAGCAGCCTGACTGGCACTGCAGAGGGGCTGACAGACCTCTCCCAGAGGACGCAGGGCAGTGCTCACCACCCCAACAAGAGAGCTCAGTGTCCTGGTCACCAGGGACACTGGGGGAGGTGGGGCCCATGCCCAGCAGGACAGCAGTGATCGAATGCAGCTGGCAGCGAATGTCAGTGAGCACACAGAAGGTGCAGCACCCGGGCCCTGGCTGGGGACACACGGGCAGCTTCCTGGACAGGGTGTCTGCTCCTCAGAGGATGAAGGAAAGCTTCCGTGTGGCAGGGGTGGGGGGTGCACCCACAAGAAAGGACATCGTGGTGAGCAGAAGCCCACATGTGTTCAGGCCGCATTGATCACAAGTGATGGGAATGTCCACAGCCAGTGAATAGGTAAGCTGAATGTGGTACATTCCACCGAGGGGATTCTCCAGCCATGGAAGGAGTGGGTTCTGCTGCATTCTGGAACACGGCCAAGCTCAGACTCGCCAAGCTAAGGGAGAGAAGCCAGGCACTGCGGACCACGAATCATGTGACACAACTCCCACAGAGCGCCCGAAGGATGCAACGTACGAGGTCAGAGTAGGGGAGTGGCCTCTGTGGTTCGGGTGCAGCTGGGGGCTGCAGGACATGCTCGGAAGGCTGCGGGGCTCACTTGGAGGCTTTAGGGGCATTCTAAGATTGGTCAGGCAACATTTGCACAATTTTGTGGATGTACTGAAAGTGTTCAATTGTACTTCTAGGTCAATGGCATGATATATAAATTTTATCTGAACAATAAAAAGATCATGTCATCTGCAAATAAAGATAATTTAACTTCTTCTTTGCCTATTCTTATTCCTTTTATTTCTTTTTCTTGTCTAATGGCTGTAGCTAATGATTCCAGAACTATATTGAATAGGAGTGGTGATAGAGGACATCCTTGTATTGTACCACATCTAAGAGTAAAAG
>NW_004524580.1:35853945-35855643 GCF_000260255.1 Octodon degus | reverse complement strand
CTACATTTTAAAGAGCTCAAAACAAGAGAACAATAGGAAGCTCTTTTAGGTACTAAATAAGAAATTTATTGAAACATAATTCTTATGAAAGACTTTACACTGCAGTCAGCTTTTTACAAAATAGAATGCAACAAAAGGAGGACAGACTGGGAAGCCTGAGCAGTGTGAGAAGATGAACAAAAACACGTACGCAATTAGATTAACACCCAACAGAAAACGCGCCTCCACCAGCCTTCCAGTGCGCTTACAGGACTGAATCACATTGCAGGGACTGCGGGGGCCGCATTCCCAAGCAGCACTGCAGTAAAACCAGAAATTATCACCAAATGTAATAAAAAAAAAACTCAGAAGTTAACATCTATTAAGATTCGTTCTGAAAAGAAATAAAAACTTTAATTATGTGCTACTTAGAAAATAGCAAAAATAAGAACAATATTTATCAAAACTAATGGGAAAAGGGTGTACCGTGTCTGAAGTGAAATCTTATAAAGCTTTCATTATGAAATAGAAAACAATGTTATGAAGAAAAAATACACAATGTATTGATTATTGTAACTCTCCTCCTAGCCTGTTTTGAAATTGTTTTATTGCCATTTTTATTTTTTTCTTTAAAATAAAAAATAGAAAAGAATGTAATTATAGTAACTAAGCATGCAAATTTAAAAAAAAAACCCACTGAAGTAACACCAAAGTCAACACTGAGCAAAGAGAACATGACAGCCCTAAACATAGATGTTTGTGAATTACAAGTAAATAAAACAGAAATTTTAATTAGAACCTGAAAGCGACCCCTGGGCTTCCGACACTAGGAACAGAACAGCGCCACCCTCTGATGGGAGACAGGACCTGCGCTCACAGTACGGGCTGCAGCCTGCTCCAAAGTACGCAGACCGAGAGGTGCACGGCCGGGTGTGAGGGGCAAGTGTGGGGGCAGGCGCGCTCCAGCCCGGCTACGCCTGGCACCCACGGTGCATGCGGAGGCCCCAGCGAGGCTGGGCACAGGACTCACAGCCGCAGGAGGAAGCTGTGCGGGCGGGGATGCCAGCGCCTTGGTAGACTGGACGTCCTCAGGCCAGCAGCGTCGTGATGAACAAATGCCACATGCACTCTCGCACACACGAGAACGCAATGGGGTTCTTCTCTTCCTTAGGCTTGGTCCAAGGTCATATAAAAGATTAAAAATAAAGCTAACAGGTAAAAGATTTCACCCAGATAATCTTTATGTCCAAGTGCACACTTACATAGGAAGCAGCTATCTTACCGTCCAAGAATAAAGACAAAATGCAGTGTGACATACCTTGGAGAGTGATGACCCCCAAGCCACTGGCAGCTGCAGCTGGAATCCTCTCTGAGGTAGGCCCTCAGGGCAGACCTCAGAAACCCCCAGATAAACCAGCCACGGTGCGCACACCTGAAGTCCCAGCACTCTGGGAGGTGAAGCAGGAAGACTGCAAGTCTGAGCCCAGCCTGGGCAACTTACGAGACCTTGTCTCAAACATAAGCTAGATGCTAGATGTGAAAGGGAGGGAGGGAGGGAGATAGATGATAGGTAGGTAGGTAGGTAGGTAGATGATAGATAAATAGATGACAGGTAGGTAGACGATGATAGATAGATAGATAGATAGATAGATAGATAGATAGATAGATGACAGGTAGGTAGACAGATGATAGATAGATAGATAGATAGATAGATGATAG
>NW_004524580.1:35821097-35852971 GCF_000260255.1 Octodon degus | reverse complement strand
CGGGCAGGCTGCAGCCGGCGAGCGGGGCGGACGGCGGAGAAGCAAGCTCGCTCGCAGGCGGCCGCTCGCGCCCCGGCCGGCGCTGCAGCGCCCCCATCAGGAGCCACGCGCTCTCCTGGGGCGGCCGCGCTGCTGGCAGCGAGCACGGAGCTGGCCTCGGCGGGTGACGCCAGGGCAGACATTGCTATTCTAATAGAGAAAAAATTTAAATACAGAAAAAATTACTCTACTTCAGAAGAGCTAAAAGAATGGCCAACACAACGGGCCGCCGCAAGGGCCTGGGTGTGCAGTCCTGCCTTTGCCCCTGTCCTCTCTGACCACAGGAGTATGGGTGACCTGGGCCAGCTGCTGTGCTCTGAATTTCATGGCCCTGGGCGTGTGCAGGGGCGTGGGGAGCCCTCAGGTGGCCCCCCTGGAGCCAGGCCTCAGGAGGGGAACAGGCTTAGGGCCACGCTAGCCGTGAGTGTTAGAGAGGCCCTGTCAGGTTCCACCACTTGGGTCACACCCTGACGGCCATGGTGGCAGCTAGTGGCACTGGTGATGGCCAGTGGGGACACTCTGACCAAGCAGCTCCCACCCACCACGATGGCCACGTGCCCCACACTGAGCAACCTGGGGGGCTGAGTCCCCACCAGAGCCACTTGGGGCTGCAGAGCCTCATTTCTGCTGTCCTCACTGAGGCCCTGGGCCTGCTGTGCCCTGCTCTCTCTCCATGGGCTCAGCAGCGTAGGGCTGCTCTCCAAGGGGTGCCCTCTTGCTGGGACGCATCATGTTTCCACTGGGCTGTGAGGCCAGATACCGGTAGTGCAGCGTGGGCCTCTGTGAGCAGGGCTCAGCCAGCGAGAAGAGCGTTGGACACTGCCGAGGCATTGGGATGCGGGGCTGCATGTGACAGCGAGCACCCCGGGCAGCCCTGACGCGGCCTCCCCACCCAGCACCTCGTTCCCAGCACCAGGGAAGGTCATGATCACCACAGGCACTGGTCCTTTGAGAGAATCTTTGGGTCAGACTGCAAGGGCAGGCGTTAGGGTTTGCAAACGGGAGAGCAGAGTGGATTAGGGTGGTGAAGTGGCGCGAGCAAGCTGCAGCCACAGCAATGACAGTAGCTCTGCCACCTTCGATGTTCAGGAAAAAAAGGCCGTGCGAGGCAGGGAGGAGCCACTCCTCATCCGAGTGGGGCAGAAGGGCTGTGCCAGGCAAGGGGTAGACTGTGAGGGCCGAGAGGGGCAGAGCCATCAGCAGGCGCCTGCTCCACTGCTCAGACCTGAGCTGAGGCAGCAGGCTCCGCTCAGCCCCAGCCTGGGCTCACGGTGCCCCACAGCCTACGAGCTGCACAGCCGCCTCCCCTCCCAGGTGTGGCAGGTCCCATCCAGCCGTAGCCCCTCTGCCCTTTCTCCCCAGCACCTCTCTAATAAATCTCTTGTGTGGCCCGTGCTCACCGTGGCATCTGCTGCTCGAGGGACTTACCAGAGATGGAAGCTACACCTGTCACATCCTCATGAATGAGCTCCTGAACATCAGAGCCTCAGCAGTGAAGAGCAGCCCTCACTCACAGTCACAGTGGAGGGACCCAGTGCCCGTCAACTACAGTAACAAAATTATTCAAGTGCACACTGAGGAAGATTTGTATAAATACAAAGATTTGTTGTTTGGGGCGCTTAAACTCAGTATCATAAATAGTTCAAATCTTCTTATATCCATTTAGAACTTTAATGTAATCCAAAAAAAATGTGAAAAGAAATTTTAAAGAAGTAGACTTGTTGATGTTAGAGTTTGTATGCAAGTATCTCATGTGCCAGCACAATCCAACCCAGCAATCTTGCCCTGCAAGGGCCACTGCCCGAGGGAGCTGCAGCCGCACAGCTTCCGCGGCTGAAGACCAAAACGCAGCTCCGTCGGGGCGGCCTGGTTAAGCAGAGCAGAGTCCATGCAGCGCGATATACCATTTGCTAAGAGCAAAGCTATGGCGGAATTTACATAATGATTTGCAAAGATCTCTAAGTGTACTGTTATGCAAAAAAGCAGAGAACAAGGTATAATAACATTCTGCCATTTGTGTATAAAAAGCAGAAACAAAAAATAAACATATTTGTCTTCATTTGCATTGAAAGCTCAAAAAGACTCTTTGTTCATCTTTTTCAGACAGGGTCTCACTATGCCTTTCAAACTGGCCTTGAACTCACTTCATAGCCCGGTCTGGCCTCAAACTCACAAGAATCCTCCAGGCTCAGCCTCCTGAGTGCTGGGAGTACAGGCATGCACCAGCTCACCACGCCGGCTGCAAGCAGTCATGGACCGTAACTCAAATGATGATGAGAGCTGGATGTCCTGAGAGCACCAGCGAAAGCCAGGTTGCCTGGAGCAGGAGCACGAGCGACTACTCCCACCACCATATGGACACACCCCACAAGGCCGGTGCAGCGGGACACGCACCAGCACAGCCCTTCACACCCACGAGTGACGTCAGGCGTGGGACAGCATGGCCCTGGGAGCTGCTCTCATCCTCCTGGGATGTGACCCCTCCCTCCATTCTGTACACCCAACGGTCCTGCGCATGGGTACAGGAAAACGCCCTGAGGACACTGACTGAAGCATTACTTGCATAGAAAAGGCTTTGGGAGCACTAGGCATAGTAGAAGAAAATTAAAACACTACAAATGTCCCCTGGAGGCAGAATAGGAAACTCGTTGCATAATATCCTTGCAAGGGACTATCATGCTGCAATAAAAAAAAAAAAATCCACTACTCACGGGACCTCAAAACTTGATGCGCTAGAGCCTCAGTGCTGGCAGGAGTAGGCTAGACAGCAGTTCAGGTCCAGTGTGTCATCAGAAGAAAGCGCAGCAGTGTCATCTTCTGTTGGGACTCGAAGTTTAACACGTCAATACTTGTTGGAAAATACCTGTTCCGATTATGTCTAAGATGTTTTATATTCAGACAGATAGTGGAATTAAGCTCAACAGCCTAGGTTGTAGGGTAATAATAATAAGCTTCTATTTTGGAGGGTTAACAACCTAAGTTTGCAGACCAAAAATTAGAGAAAAAGAAGGGCTGCAAGGACGACCAACATATTGGCTCTAGCCTT
This sequence comes from Octodon degus, assembly GCF_000260255.1. NCBI lineage: Eukaryota > Metazoa > Chordata > Mammalia > Rodentia > Octodontidae > Octodon > Octodon degus. The sequence continues at coordinate 35,849,886 of NW_004524580.1, read as the reverse complement.
TCAAGGTCAGTGAGGACTCAGAACATAGGAAAACCTGTACTGTAACATCATGTAACTCAGTAGTGTCTCAAATTTTCTGATCAAGGAGATTATGGGGCCACAGAGGAAAGTGATCAACAATGTAGAGGGTGCCTAAGGAGAGTCACATGGAAAGAAAACGTTCTCTCAGGCTTTCACAGAGTGCAAAGTGTTCAAGCAATGGCCGTGACTCATCCACGGGGCTGACACTAACAAAGGATCTACAATCTGAGGTACAGGGTTTCAGGGTAAATCCTGAGGGGATTTGACTGACCTTGGCAGATACAAAAGTTACATTTCTTGTTGTATAGGTCTTGCTTTATCTTGGTCTTAACCATCCAGCAGAAAAGTATAAAAACAAAGTGTAAAAAGTAAAGCCATATTAATATGCTGAGCTATAAAAGGCTCAAGTCAATAACTTCTGACATTGCTAGTCTTATGGAAAACCCACTACTATTACCGACTACTGGACTATATTGGAATATTTTGCTGAAGTCACGTACCTATAGTATCTAAATGACAATGGAATACCCTTCTCTGACAAAACTAAATAAAAAAGGGGATACAAATGAAGGACCATTTTGTATCTATATATTCAAAATAGTTAGGATAGATATACAGTTACATTCTCTTAATTCAATGAATACAAAGATTTGTTTTAATAGTGTTGGTGGACAGGATATCATGTCTGTATCTTGTACTATGAATAACCATGAAGAAGGCAACAATATGCAATGCATTAATTACTGAAACTGTCCTACTAATCAGTTCTGAAACTGCCTCATTGCTATTTGTTTCTCAATAAAATTATTTTTTTTTTTTAAAAAAGAAAGCACAGCACTGGCTTCCAGGCTCTTGGTGGGGGGCACACCGCTGCAGAGCGCAGGTCTGGGCTCGGGGTGCCGTCCCAGCACACGCACGCAGGGCTTACTTCAGCTTCACATTTGAAATTATCTACGTCTTCTCTGTGAAGCGTGAGTCCTGATCTCTGTGATGTCATAAATTTGTCCTCAGTAAAGGCTGATGAAGTGTGTATTGCTGCCATGAAATGAAATGTTAGAGAAAAGATATTTGTGACTGATAAGGAAGAGAAAACACGGATGAGCGTGCATGCGGTCACGCCTGAGGCACAGAACTTCAGGGAACCAGAAAGCTCTGGGGAAGCGGTGCTCACAACATTTCTCCCAAGCAGGAGAAACCTTCGATAGTTATGTTGGTAGAAAAGACTCTGAAAAAATTTGTTGAAGAGTCACTTTGCAAAAATTCCTGTTCAGACAGTCTTTAAATTTAGTTTTGCAAAATTTCTCGTCACTCTAATCCCCATGCTGTTGAGATTGCTCTAGGCATGAAAAGATATGCATGCACACTGAACTTTATAAAGCCAATGAAACCCTGATTCTAAAGTGTGAAAGGGAAAGAAAAGTCTGTAGCAAAGTTGGGAAGAGATGATAAGACCCTGAGTGACTTGTTAGTAGGCCAAATCCAGCAGAAAACTGCAAGAGCTGTTCACAAAGACCAGGCAGGACTCATCCAAGAAATGTGCAACTTGCCATTGGAAAGAGAGCTACTACTGCGACATTTCATGTAAATGTATTTAAGGGGAAAATGCGCAAAATAACTTGGTAGGAGAAGAAAATGCGGACTATTGCAAGTATCTTGCATAATCCTCAAATTTGTTTTTTTCTGAAAGAAGCAAAAATTTTGTAACATTGTAAAGCAAACTATAAACACTACACTTAACAATGAAAAACGAAAGACAGTTCCTCCTAAAAGCAGAGCAAAAGCAAGCAGTCGAGCACGCTGTCATAAGCATAAGGCAGTGCAGTTCAGAGAACTCAGGCAGCGCAGGCAGAGGAGGAGAGACGATTGCCGTAAACGTGGTGGAAGTGGCATCTCGTGCCACATGCGAGCACACTCTCACGGCACTGCAGGGAAGATAAAGATTTTCTCAATCCCACATTCGATGCACGTGGATCTGGTCCCTGAAAGAATGACCCGAAGGACCCTTTACATTTGTGGGCAACACCCAATTCTGAGGAAACATTTTAAAGAATACGTAGAACTGCCCGGTACACTAAAAAATGTACTAAAATACAGGTAAATATTTTACTACATAGGAGAAATTTATGTGCAAGAAAAATTACACATTACCTCTTCTGAAATTAATTTATGGGTTTAATGAAATCCTAATTAAATTTCTAGTGGGATTTGTTTGGAACTTAATTATTGGATTCTTAAATTCACCTGAGGGGAAAAACAATAACGATACACACAAAACAGATTAGTTTGAAGACAAGTGGAAACTTATAGAAAAAGATTATTTTTCTACAAATAAATCAAGGCAGACAACTAGCAAAATTGTTTCACTAAAGCAAATGATCGAGAAGAGGGCGGGCGAAGCTGGAATCTGCTCTTTCTGAACCGATGCGCAGCCCCGGCCAGGAGCAGGGGAGGTCTGCTTAGTGCATTTCAGCCCCGGGGCCATCCGGAGGTCCAGCAGAGAATGGGGAGGCGAAGCTGCCATCTGCACTGGGGGCCACAAACAAACTCTGGGAGGGGAAAGAGTAGTAAAAACGAACAGACACAAGATAGCCACAGTCTAGGAACACGGGTGCGAGGCACCGGTGGGCTTTATGCCCAGGGCTTTTCAGCAAGCCCTGTCTCAGCCGCTGCTGTCCCTGGACACAGGGTCGGACACAGCAGCTGAAGGGAGGAGAGGTGGATCTGCTCATGGCTCAGAAGTGTCAGGCCGTGGCCACCAGCCCAGGAGCAGAGGCAGCAGGTGGAGGGGCCTGCAGAGATGCTGCCATCCCCGGCACCCCGCCTGCCCCCTCTCCTAGCACCATCTGGCCACAGCATCCTCAGACACAGCGCTTGGGCACCTCCAGATCCAAGCATAGGCTGCTCCCTCGCTCCACGCTGCGCACCACCCAGGCCCAGCCAGGTGGGAGGTGGAAGAAGTCCCCGAGGCTTCCCACCTCTGCTAACCCTCGCTGGCCGGGCCCTCCCTGACCACTGCAGGTGGCCCCATGCTTCTGGGCTTGCTGCACCTGGCCTGTGCTCCACCCAGCAGCCAGGGTGACCATGGCAACACACGCATCCCTGCATCTGTCCCTCCCCAACCGTCCCTGTGCTGGGGCAAATCCCAAGTCTACAGTCTCGCTCCATCTACCCCCGCACTGCCCCTCCAGTTCCACCTTGTGTGTCGCCCCCTGGGCTGCTCCAGGCTGCCTGGCTTCATGCAGTTCGCCAGAAGCAAGAGGCCTGGGAAGAAAATAACAGCAGGCAATGAGTAAGTCACCAAAGAGGGAGTTGACGTCATCAGTTACTTAAAAAACTGAACCCTATGTGCATGCAAACATCCCTGAAAAAACCTGAGTAAGATGATGAAAGCGGGTGATCGGAGAGGGAGTCGGAGCAACCAGCCAGAGAGATCCGGGTCCAGCACCTCAGTAAGGAGGCCCCTCGTCGGGCGCGTCCGGCTGCCCCAGGCAGGCAGCAGGGCAGCGCAGGCGCAGTAAGCACGCGAGGTCTTTCCTGCCCAGACACAGAAGTGGGAGTATGACGTGGTAGGTGACGCACACTAGCGCAAAGGCCAGGGATCACTCCGCCTGGAAAAAGATCCGGTCACTGAGCGTGGCCCACCGAACCACAACGTGCGGAAGTTCGGCAGGAGCCCAGCTTCTCAAGTCTGTAAAAGGCCGGTCTGCACTTCTGCGTGGCGTCAGGGTGCACTCTGCGGGTGCCTCCTCCTGGCCGCCGCCCCTTCTGAGAGGGGCTCGCTACTGACTTCATCCAAGGGGATCAGCCTTGCCGGAGCTCGAGCTGGAGAAGAGCGGGTTTCTGAGAGTGCTCCTGCGTGTGCCCGTCTTCTCCTGTGCAGTGGCGGCTTCGCCGTTGTGCCACCACAACGCAGCACACTGGTCGTGAGGCCGCAGCCAGCCTTCTCCTGTTGACTCCCCTCCGGCTGCTTCTGGAGGGGCCTGGTACGAAGGCTCCTCTGCGGCGGTTCCTGCGCACGCTCACGTGCAGCGCAGACGCTTGGCCGCGGGTGTGCTTAGCTCCAGTGGCCGCTGTCCGTGGCTTCTCCGGGTACTGCGAGCAAGGGCTGTTTCCGCAGCTTTCCCAGGTGAGCTGGTGAATCTGCCACGCATAGCAGATGAGGACAGAGCGGTCCTGCTCCCTCCCGTGCCCTTCTCTTTCCCCCCTCTGTGTCCTCATGTCCCTGCCCCACTTTCTCTCTTCTGCACCTCCTGCTCCGTGCCCACACCGCTGCAGGCCTCCAGCCCACTGGGTGAAGGTCCCCGCCGGCCTACGCAGGCCCATCAGCAGCTGCTGGAACTGCCGGCCTCAGCAGCCTCTTGCTTTGAAGCACTCTGTCTGCCACCCAGTAATTTCTTCCTCAGATACCTCCCGGAGCTGCACTTCTGGTAATTGCCTCCAGCCTCCAGCTAAGAGGAAGGCAAGAATATCTGAGGCAGGACTGACCGGAAAGGCCTGCCCCTGCCCTCTACATCTGACGCCCAGAGCGGGGTGCCGGGGTGGAGGCTCATTAGCAGGCCAGCCACCTCCACAGTCAGGGCTGCAGCTCCCGGGCTGCTGCAGCTTGCATCTCCCACCCCGGGAGATGACTTAGCATCTGTTCTGGAGCCGGCTGAGCCTCGGGCCCACGCACAGTGCTTAACCAGGAGGGAAGGGGAACTGCAGTGTGCTGTGCTGGTTTCTGAATCTCTGATTCCTGATTCTCTTATTCCTAGAAGCTCTGATTCCTGCACTCAGTGCAGAGGCAGGTTGCAAAGTTGGTTCTCAACCGTCGAAGGACAAAAGTGCGGAAACGTCCTCTGGGGAGTGCAGGGAGCCAAGTCTTCACTGCAGTGAGGCGGCTCCTTTGCAGCACCACCTGTGGGCGCAGCGCTCTCCACAGCCCTGAAGTTCAGCCTGGCGTCACTCATGCAGCACACGGAGTTTCCCTCTGCAGCATTCACGTGAAAAACATTTCAGAAAATGGAGCAAGTGGAACCTCCCGTGCGCCTGTGTGGATAGACTGCACCTCCCAGGGCACCTGTGAGCCCGGAGTGAGAGCCCTGGGTGGGCTCCGCAGCCAGCACCCCTGCGCTCTCCCCTTCATCCCTGACCACTCAGGAGGTCCAGCCCACAGCCCACGCTGGCTGCACGTCTGCCCTTCCTCTCTTGGCCAGGGTTCACAGGCCAGAGTCACAGCCAGAGCAGAGGCCAAGTCCGGGGCTGAGGCCAGGGGGAGATGCACCTGAGCAGAGGACAGGCCTCCACCGGAAGATGGCTGGAGACACACTCACTGCAGGGAGCCACGGGAAGTGGCACTGCCCACGGGGCGCTGCTATCACCTGCGGCTTGCACATGGAGTGAAGCATCACACTGTACCTCACAAGTGCTGGGCACCAAAAGGTAAATTCATGACCAAATAGAGACCACTGGCTGTTCCCGATGAGTTGGGGAGGGGATCCAATTCCTCCACGCCCCTCCCCTTTTCTCCCTCTCCCTCCCTGCCCTGAGCCTCGGCCCTTGTGCCTGCCTGTCTGAGCTCCTGCGCCCGCCAGGCAATGGCCCTGAGCCCTCCCTGTCAGTCTAGCTGGGCCTACCTTCTCCCCTGTACACCCAGCATGGCAGTGACGGTGACCCACACCTGGGGACCAGAATTGAAGAGATGCCACGGGGCATGCAGGCGTGAACAGGCCGAGGGCCGTAAGGCACAGTGCCAGCTTTGCACCCCGTGGCTTGTGCCAGCAGCGGTGCCCCGGCCCACTGTGAAGCCTGAGCAGGCGTGGTGAATTCCCAGCCCCGGCCCTGCTGTGCTGTCTGGGCCTGGCACCCATGCAGAGTGGAGGAGCTGGGGGCAGGGGTTACAGCAAGAGCCTGCAGCAGCTCTGCGGCCCAGCACAAGATGGTGGGGTGCTCTCATCTGGGTGGACAGGAGCTCCAGGCCTCTTCGTGGGGTGGCTGCACTAGGCACGCCACCCCACTCTGCTCAGGGCCCAGCTCCTTGCAAAGAGCGTGCCCAAGGGCCCCAAAGTGGGTGAGCAGGACCAAACCCAGCCATCCGGGTATTTTCTTTACACTTAAGGCTCTAGCCATATCCATTCAACACAGAGAAACTGTGTAACTCACGTCATCACAAGTTCTGTAGAATGCCTTCAGTGTTGTTCTGATTGTTCAAGTTTTGCTGCTGTTCTGTTTTAAACCAACACTGGGGCTAAAACCCCAGCCCTGGCATGAGGGAGGAAGGTGCTCCTGCTCAGAGCGACACACCCAGCCCTTGATCAGTGTCCAGGGCTTCGATCCTCCTGCCTCGGCTTCCAGAGTGTCTGGGGTTGCAGGTGTGCACCACTGTGCCCCGATGTGCCTTTGGGTTTTACAAAGTCCGAGGACAAATCAAGCATTGCTTAGTATCACTGCCTAAGGTCTGAAACAACAGCACCCAGGGGTGGGGGAGCTTCGGGCTGCTCAGGCTCTCAGCCACTGCAGCCGCTGCCACCCGGCGTGGACGGGAAAGTGGCACCACCCCGTGAGCTCCTCTGCTGCATAGGCAGCCCCTGCTGGGCTCCGCCTGCAGAAACCTGAGATGGAGAAACCAGGGCTTGGACGGCAAGGCAGCACCACAGGACCATGGTTGGGGGCCCTGGCCTTGCCCGGCAGCCACCCCGAAGCTGAGGGTGCCACCGTGCCAAAGGAAAACTGTATGGAGCTCTCGTCACATGAAACAGTGAGTCCTGCACTGGTAAGGAAGGAGGTAGACAGCTTGCGAAGGTCACTAAGATCACAAGATGAGCCTTCTGTCCCGGAAGCTGTGGAGGAGGAAAACGAGACACACACTGGTGTGGGCACTGCCCCAGAGCTAAGAGCTCCAGCTGAGGAGGAAGCGCAAGGTGTCGCGTGGTGTGTGAGAGCAGAAAGAGCATCTCGTGCACACTCACACTCACAAACACACACTTGCACATACTCGCCCTTGTACTCACACACATGCACTTGCACAGACTCACAGATGGACACACTCGCACTTGTGCACACTCGCACACTCACACTCGCACACACTCACTTGCGCACACTAGCACTTGCACTCACACACACTCGCACTCGCACACACTTGCATGGTCTTGCCCAAAGCTTCAGGCATCCACTGGGATGCTGCCCCAGGAATAGTGCCACTTCCCTGTCCACGCTGGGTGGCAGAGGCTGCAGTGTCTCTGCTGCACTCTTATCTAGGGACTCAAGCTCCCAGAAGTGAAGCCACTTGTCTCAGCTTTCAGCTGCCACTTCCCAGCAATGGCCGGAAGGCTGGATGGAGCATAGAGAAAGGAGGTATCATGTACCAGCAGAAGAGCTCCAGCCTCACCGTTGCCTTCAGGGTTGCACCTCGGCTCCTCGGAAGCCCTGTTTGCCTTCTGATGCAGACTGTTGAGTTTCTCACAGCACCTCCCACCAGGTTCCTGAGACAGCTCCAGCCTCCAGCTCCTGACTGAAGCCTCTGTCTCCCCAGTGCCCAAACAGCCCCTTTCTGCTCTCGCTGTCCACCTGTGGGGCAGGCATGGATGGACCAGGTGTTATCTCCACATCTACAGTGGTGACGCCGGGCCCAAGAGGTTTGGTGTCCCATAGCTGTACCTTAGTCTGGACTAAGCATCTCCTCTCCTATGGCTTCTCTTTCTCTGCGGAGCTGGAATGGGACAGGCAGGCAGGAGCCTGTATCCACCATGGGGTCAGACCACAAGGGACAAGGTCCAGAGGCACTCCTGGGTCAGTGTCGCAGTGGGGTTCCCTGGGGTACTGAGAGGCCCAGGCAGACACCTGGCCGTCTGAGTGCCAGGGAGAAGGCAGCAAGGCCCTTCACAGGAAGGGCTTTTGTGGCCAGAATTCCATTGCTTGAGGGCTTTCTGCAGGGAGCAGATGGGTGTCCTTCCCACAGGAGCAGCGCTGCTCTCAGTGGGCCCTGGCATGGAAGGCCGAGCCCAGCACACACTGCCTCTGAGAGGACACAGGTGGAGCAGGTCCAGGGGCTGACCCTGGTCCCTGCTGCATGCTGCAGGACTGACCCCTCTGGCCCCTCGGTGGCAGCTTTCGCCCACAGGTGCACCGAGCCGTGTCTCCTTGGTGCCATCTGACTCAGAACACCATGTCACGTGTCCTGGCTGAACAGCAGGCAGGAGGTGCACGTGTTAGGGAGGACTTGCAGTCAGCTAGGCACCGAGCTCCCCCACCCTTGGAAGGCCCCCCCCCCGGGATCCATTTCTGCTGCAGTCCCAGGAGCACACAGGAGGCCGCGGCCTTTTCAGGCCATGGAGTGTGGCTGAGGTCTCACATGAAGTCACCGATTTTTCATTCATCGAATATGATAAGTACGAGGCTGTCCCTGCTTTGCAGCAGGTCACGCAGCACAGATGTGGGAGTGAAACCCACAGTGGAGCCGCGTGCAGCGTGCTGGCCAGCACGCACTGCCAAGCAGCTCAGCGGCCATGGCTCTGCCCCACCTGGGGAGAAGCGGCCTCCAGGACCCGGTCAGTGAGCTGTGCCAGGGCTGAGTGAGAGGAAGCACCAGGAAACTACATTCACCCAGGGCAACCTGCCAGCCCAGTCGCAGGCCAGGTGTTCTGTGCGGGGCTGGGGACAGGACAGCGAGTGGCGCCAACCCAGCCTCAGCTCAGGAAGCTGCACCTGCCCCCTCACCACAGACACCAGGTGACCCCCATGATCCCTGCAATCCCAGAAGAGCTTTGAGCCAAGCAGGAGACTGGACAGAAGTCTGCAGTGAGGAATGGAGCAAGCCTGTCCAACAGCCATGGTGGGGCCTGCTGTGGAGCCTGTGAGCAGCTCTGCTGCAGTCCGAGAGGACAGAGAGGTGCTGCAGCCACGGCAGGTCAGCATCCAGGGACAGACGCTGGGCCTCTGTGTGGGCTTTGGGCAGAGGAAGCTCCGGCCCTCCAGGGAGAAAGCACAGAGTGAGTGGAGGTGGACCTGGGGCTGAGAGATGGCGGAGAGGCGGACAAGGCTGGGAGGGGCTGGGCCCTAACACTCCAGCAGGGGGACCTGAGTGGTGGTGAGCAAGCTCACTGCAGCCCGAGGAGCCAGAGGCTGGCACTCAGTGGCAGCACTTTCTCCGCAAGCTTCCTTCTCGCTGACGTCAGTGTGCTGAGTGAGTCACGTGTGATGCTGAGACACATCATGTGTGATGCTGGGTGGGTCATGTGTGATGCTGGGTGGATATGTGATGCTGGGTGGATCATATGAAATGCTGATTGGATCATATGCGATTCTGGGTTACATCACATGTGATGCCGGCGCAAAACACATCTGATGCTGGGGTGAATCACATGTGATGCTAGGTGGATCATGTGTGATGCTGGATGAATAATGGGTGATGCTGGGATGAATCATGTGTGACACTGGTGTGGATCACACATGATGCTGTGGTGGATCATGTACAGTGCTGCATGGAACATGTGCAATGCTGGGTAGATCATGTGTGATTCTGGGGTGGATTATGTGATACTGGGGCAGATCACGTGATGCTGGGGTGGATCATATGTGACACTGAGGTGGATCATGTGTGGTGCTAGGGCAGATCACATGATGCTGGGGTGGATCATGTGTGACACTGGGGTGGATCATGTGTCGTGCTGGGGTGGATCATGTGTGATGCTGAGTTGGATCACATGTGATGCAGGGTGGATCACATGAGATGCTGAAGTGGATCATATGTGGTGCTAGAGCAGATCATGTGATGCTGGGGTGGATCATGTGTGACACTGAGGTGGATCATGTGTGATGCTGAGGTGGATCATGTGTGGTGCTATGGTGGATCATGTGTGACACTGGGGTGGATCATGTGTGACACTGGGGTAGATCACATGTGATACTGAGGTGGATCATATGTGGTGCTAGGGCAGGTCACGTGATGCTGGGACAGATCATGTGTGACACTGGGGTGGATCATGTGTGGTGCTGGGATGGATCATGTGTGACAATGGGGTAGATCACATGTGATACTGAGGTGGATCATGTGTGGTGCTGGGGTAGATCACGTGATGCTGGGACAGATCATGTGTGACACAGGTGGATCATGTGTGGTGCTGGGGTGGATCATGTGTGGTGCTGGGGTGGATCATGTGTGATGCTGAGGTGGATCACGTGTGATGCTGGGGTTAAGGGTGCCCAGCCTGGTGTGAGTGATGCCTACTGTTGGCATAGCCTGGATAGAATACACGGGGCAGAAGGAGGGCTGTGGGCCACTTGAATCCCTGCAGACTCATTGCTTTGCTGCCTTCTGCTTGCTGGGGATGGCGTCTGCTCTTGCCTGTGCCACCCTACCTTGGCACCAGCTGATTGTGGGCTGAAACCGCTACAAACTATGAGCCGAATAACCCTCTCCTCCTTCAACTTTGGCTGCCAGGGTTTTGCCTCAGCAATGGGAAGGTAAGGCCCACAGGTGAGCTGAGCAGGATAGTGACCAGCCAATGGGGGCATGGCCAGCCTTGGCTTTCTCACTGAGTCCTGGGCTGTGGGCTCCATGGCAGAGACCTCCAGCGGGACAGGCAGGGTGGTGCCCTTTTCCCTAAAGTGAGCTCAAACACCTCTGCCTGCAGCGGGCTGGAGACCTCTGTTCTGCCTCAGCACCAAACTGCATCCTCAAGCTCCCCACCGTGGAGTGGGGCCAGCATCCCTCCAGCCCAGCTGCACCCACCACCCATCTGCAGCACAGGAGCCTCCACAGGCACCTGCGTGGCTAGTGGCAGTGGATTCTGGCGTGGAGTGTGCACTGGTGAAGACTGGAATTAGCGTCTGGGTCCCACACTGGCGCTGTTCAAATCCTATCCAGGCACTATCTTGCGAAGACCAAGCAGCAAGTTCCAGCCAGAGCAACACCTGCCGCTTGGACTCTAGGCTGGTGAAAGAGGAAACCTGCCGATTTGTCCCCTGAACTTCCCACTTGGCCTTTCAGACCCTCCCCCAGATCCTGGCGGCCTCCTGCTTGAGGTCAAATGCGCTCTGCCCTAGAGACCCAAGAGCTGAGAAGGGGAAACTGAAGACACACCACAGCCAAAGTGCCTTAACTGGGGTGCCTCGGATACCACGTGGTCACTACGGAAGCAGTGGCCGGTCGCACTGATGCTGATGCCCTGGCCCTCACTGCTGTCGGGCACTCTGGGGAGTGCCTGTTTCCCCACTGTAACATAGCAAGGATGGGGCACCGCTGGTGCCAGGGTTTCTGGGGCACAGAGGTGTGCCTTCGTCTTCTTCCGAATGGCCACTGCTCATCAGCGCCGAGTTCCAGCCCTGCTGCTGTCCTCCCGAGCCAGGCCGCATGAGGGGGCTTGTCACTGAATCTCCCTGACCCAGCTTCCCATCCTCCGTGCTGAGAATGGTGACGGCCTGGCCCCCAGCTCCCTGGGGCCTGAGTAAGAGGCCAGGAAAGAGCTGCATGCACACTGGGGTCCTTACTCAGTGCACCCCGGGAAGGGCGCCAAGTGCAGTACCTTCTGGAGCATTCTCATTTTGACAGTGGAGGAGGACCAGGAGACCGAGCCCAATGTGTAGACTTGGGACTGCCCAGCTGCAGGAGGAGGCCCCACAGCCGCCCCTGGTGCTGTGACGTGGTCAGCACTGTGGCCGTGGCTCTGTGGCCAGCCTAGCCAGGGAGCACCAGCCCAGCAGGAGGGCGCGCGCTCCGGGGAGTACGCAGGAGAGTGGTGAGGAGCAAGAGTAGGGCGTGGAGTACTTCACACTTCCAGAGCTCTAACCTTTGAATCTGCCCTTCTCAGGAGATAACGGCTTCTGCACTGAGGCCGACTCTGGATGTGTCCATTGGTACGGACGCTCAGGAACCCACCGCACGTGGGTCAGGGACAGTGACAGGCCCTGTGTCCCAGCCAGTATCGCACAGCAGTCAGAAGGCCCGAGAGGAACCCGTCTCAGGTGGTCCTCCCTGTGGACCTGAAGACCGGGCCCCTCAGTCTCACTCATTCTCACCGTAAGTGAATCAAAGCACCACTTGTCCAGCAAATTTTCCTGCTTAGTTCTAAAAAAGCTGTGCATAGAGCACAAAATGAATAAGAGGAGAGCTTGACCATGAGCCAGGGCAGTGCAGTTGCTCAGACCACTGGAGTCCCAGAGAGACAAGGCGCTTCCCATGCAGCGCTTAGGCTCTGCAGCCCGGCGGAGAGCAGAGACACACAGGGGCAGAGCTGAGTGGGGTGCAGGCGGTGGCAGGAGGGCGGTCTGCGACTTCTTACACTGAGCTGGGTGCTCCGCCGCTTGCACTGCAAGGTCGGCTGGAGTATGTTGTCACTTTTCAGGAAACAGACCAGCCCCAGGTCACCTGGAAGGCTGTTGACAGTGTTGGGAGGAGCCCGTGTCTCAGGAGAAGGTGTCTCTGCAGGCTGTGACAGGCCCGTCACCGTGACATGGCAACCGACACCTGAAGCCTACAGAGGAGAGGCAGGCTGCTCGAGCTCCACCCGGGAAACAGAACAAGGGGGCCTGCTGGCGTGAGGGGCCAGGGACCCCAGGCAGACCTGAGGCCCCCTCCACAGCCGGCCAGACATACAGAAGCGCACTCCACCCACCCGGGAGACCCTTGCAGGACTAGGTGGAGCCCCATGCTAGCCCCCCACCCCCGCCCCAGGGCCAGGACAGCTTAGGCACAGGGCCTGAGGCCCAGCTGGCTCCAAATGTACCCACATCCTAAACCAAACTTGTTGCTGGACCCTGTGGATGAAACTCTAGCACTATTCTTCTTTGCCTGAGCCTACAGCCTCCTGGTTTAGAGAGGGTTTTTCCATCTCCCTTTGCGTGGGAAGATAAATTCTACCTTTTGCACCTGGGAAGGGCTCACAGGGGCTTTCTGGGGCTGCTGTGACAAATTCCTGTAAATGAAATGGCTCAAAACGACAGGAAGATGCTCCCCAGCCCTCCGGCCAGAACCTAAGCAAGGTGAGAGGGTGCAGCTGTGGCCACATCGTCTCCATCCACTCCTTCCCTCAGCCAGGGTGAATAAACAGGGGCTGAGAAGCAGCCCAGGAGAAGGCGCAGTGCAGGGTGGCCAGAGCCTGCGTCCCCAGTCTCCTCGGGAAGGCTGTCCAGGAACAGGAAGCACAAGGACAGCCCAGGGCTGTTCCATGAACAAGACCTGGCACAGCGGTCACTTAGCACTGGGGCTTTCTGCACAGCATGCGGTGTCATCCATGTGGTGCCCACGTGGTATGTCCAGAGCCAAGGAGAAAAGGGTGAGGGCTGGCACAAGTCCCTGTGCAGCCACAGGTGTGCCTCTCTACTGCCCAACCCAGGAAGTGAAAGGCAGGGGAGTCTGGACCCAGGCCAGTGTGGCCACCCCGAAGCACAGTGCTCTCTGGCGGGAGTGCAGTGTCCTCTAACTCTCTTGGGAAATCAAGCTTGAGAAATGGGGTGTGGAGAAGCAAGTGGGGAAAGGGTCACACATAACACAGGAGAGTGGAGTGCTGTGTGGTGGAGCCTTGGCAGGGGAAGCACAGCCCGCGGCTGGAGAGAACTCTCCACCAGAGGAGCAGCTCCCAGCACCGGGGGAGAAGCCCCTAGCTCCTTCCTCACACAGAGACCTGTCGCCGACCTGCTCCTCTTCTTTAATGGACAAAGCTCCCCTTTCTTTCTCTGGCTACCGAGGTGCACAGGCCTCTTGTGCGGAAACCCCAACTGCAAATCCAAACATCAGATATTGACAGCCAACTGAGAGTTGAGAAAATGGCATACCAAGAATGCTCCTTGTACAGCACGCTCCTCGTAAGGGCCTTGTGTGTCCCATTAGTAGGGCGACATGCATGTCTACCCAAACACGAGAAACGGAAGTCCTGGTAGAACATCCAGGGGAAGTTTGAAAACGGCATTATCTGCTGGGATTAGGCGCTGAGAGGTCACTTAGCATCTCAGCAGGCACTGTCTGGGCTGGGCTTCGTCAGCGGCAGGTAAGATCCTCCGACTGCACGGCCCCTCCCAGAGGGCTTACTTCCTGCTTGTGAGAGAGCGGAGTCTGAAACAAGGACTCAGAGTTAGCAATTCCTCAAAAGCCTAGAGTTCAGAACCCAAGGAAAACGTGAGCTGCAGTCAGGCTGGCAAAGAAGAGACCTCCTGAAGGAGAGACCTTCCAGAGGAAGGGCAGCCAAGGGACAGTGGGGGAAGGTGCTACCATTAGGCGCGTCTGGGAGTGGTCCGCAGAGCCCCCTGTACTGCGCTGGAGCCGGGAGGCAGCCCTGACCTGCAATCCAAGAGCGACGCGTCTGCTTCAGCCTGCAGCTGGAGCTGGCTCCACACAGCTGCTCTCGGGCAAGGAGGTGGGCAGGGAAAGGACGGGCAGAGAAGGGCTGGGAGGCGGGAGGGAGACAGAAATGAGATGCAGAGGGAGCTGTCACCCTCACGCGGTCTGCCGCGTGCCACATGCTCAGTGTGCATGTGCCTGCACAGCACAGGGAGCCTTGGCATGAGTACCTGGGGAGGAAAAGGAAGTCACTGGGCGCGTCTGGGGCCCGACGCCTCACAGGCGCGTCTGGGAACCCAACGCCTCACGGGCGCGTCTGGGTCCCAACGCCTCACCTGCGCAGACGTGAGCCTCTCTGCAACTGCTTGAGTGTCCTTGGAAGGTCATCAGTCCCACTCGCCTCGCCCTCCGCGGTGGCTGATTGACAGAGGCCACTAGGAAGTGGCTCTGAGCAGGACTTGTCAGCCAACTGGCTTCCACGCTCACTCGTGAGGCTGCCCCAGCCTGGGTCCCTTGTCTGCGGATGGCGGCGGGCTAACAGTAACTGAACCCTGTGAGTCGCTGGGCCTGGTGAGGCCTGTGCTGCTGGGAGATGCCCTGACATCTCAAAGGACAACACGCGGTCACAGCTGAGGACACCTGGCTCCAGCCCCCTTGAGCAAGATAGAGACCACAGCTGCAGGCTTCCCACTGCTAAGTGAAGGCCTTCCTGGAGGCAGCGCAGTTCCCCTAAGTTACCGTAATGTCCTACGTGCAGAACCCCTTGGGCGGCTTGCAAGGTCCTTGGCCATCCTGCTCAGTTCCTGCCTCGTCAGTGTCCCCCTCTATTGTTTGAAAGCCAAATAGATACAGGGTGCCCAGAGAAGGTCTTTGTCCTATCCCCCCAAGAACCATGAATCCTGTTAGGGGACTTGGGGCCTCCTGAAGCTCTAAAATCATATCTTTCTGCCTTCCCCACCCACTCCTTTAGGAGAAGACCTAATCAGCCCGCAGTCACTAAGGTTAACGTGTGAGCTGATGGCGGGAGTGCAGGAATAAAATGAGCAGGGGCCTAACGCAGGGCCTGGGCTCGCCAACTGGGGCGCCTGGCCTGCTTGGATCAAAATGGTCATGGCTTGAAAAAAAAATGGGGAGTTGAAGCCAGAGGTCAGGGTCCCAGCTGGAGAAAGGACAGCTGAGCCTGGGGAGGGACTCAGGAGCCCAGGACAAGGCAGACGAACTGAAGTAAGGATGCAGTTCCGGGGTTGGAAGAAGCGAGAGCTGGGCCCAGCCAGAGCAGCAGTGCCAGGCACGGTGCTCTGGCCAGGCTGGGCCCCAGGGATGATGCTCTTGCCTGGGAAACTGGTTGGTTCTGGGAGTGGGAAGCAGGCCTGTTTAGGACTGTGGCCTCCCACCTAAGGGGCAGGATCCAGGCAGGGCACTGCAGACCCCGTATGCCAGCTACAGGATGGAGCTGAACGATCACAGGCAAGGCCCTTGGACATTTGCATTGTCCCTTGAGATGGCACTGCTGACCAGGAAAGGCTCAGGAGGCAGCCAGAGGATGCAGGGGCCAGTGCCACTGACAGCTGAGCACAGACCGGCTCCATCAAGGGGCGGCCGGGAGGGCCAGGCAGCAGGTGGCCAGTAGGAAGTGCTGAGCCCGGCACTCAGAGCTCAGCAGTCATCCTTCCAGGCCCTGCCCTACCTGAAGCTGATTCCAGGAGCCTCGGAGGTGGAGGGGCAGGTGGCTGGGCTTTTGTAGGCTTTCCAAATGCAGGTCCAACAGTGCAGCCAGGCAGACAGCAGCAGAGGGTGTCCTTCTGGGCCTGCACATCACTGCAGACATTTATGACTTCTGGTTTGTGTTTCCAGCACTCAATCCCAGGCCTGCACATGCAGCTCCTTCTCTGGCATCTCCAGAGCAATAGCCTGGAGCACACAGCATGAAGCACACCTCTGACCCCACGCCTTTCCCACAGCCAGGCTGCCCTGGTCGGCCCTGGCCAGTCCCTCCGAGTGCCAGAGTCAGCCTTGGCTTTCGCCTCTTTACGCCCCCGCATCCTGTCCATCTGCAGGCCCCGGCTCTGTCTCCTCCATAAGGGCCCTGCTCACTGCGTCTCCTGTCACCGCTGCCCCAGGCTGCCGAGCACCGCGGCACCTCCCGCTCACCCTAACTGGCTCCTGTTGCTTCTCTTCACTGGTGCGCTAGAGCTGAGTTTGAAACTAGTTCATGGTTTTCCTTCCTCCATTATAAGATCAGTCGGGACAATCGGATCGTTCCCGTGTCCTGTTTACTTTTGTTTCTGGGGGTCCTAGTTCAGTTCCTGGCACAAGGTGGGAACTCAACAAATATTCTTTAGTAAATTAATTATGCAACGCAAGCAGGAAGGCAGGAGGGTAGTGGCAGGAAAAGGTAATAATCCTCGAACCATCATGTGTTGTCTTCTGCAGGGAAAGTCTCCAGAAATTGTCCTTTCCTGTCATTGTTCAGAAATGGGCCACTGGACCACCTCGAGCACAGGCTGGTCAAATGGGAACTAGCTCAGTTGCCAGAGCTGGCCTGGACCAATCGTGGCTCACCTGAGGGGGTGGGTGAGCTTTCTCCCAGTGCCTGCACAGAAGGGGGCAGCACTCCTCAGGCAGAGCTGTGGCCCCAGGGGTGGCACTCGGGAGGCCGTGAGCCAGCTGCTGGCTCATCAGCACACTGCACGGGAGGCACAGACCTGCGTCTCAGCAGCATTCCGCGTTGGAGAAGGGATGGTGGGAAGCCACGGCCATGGCGAGGAGGCTGCGGCCCACGCCCAGCTCGCTCTGGAGCAGCTCCCACCTTCATAAACTGTGGCCCTGGATCACCCGTGCCTACAAAGTTCAGCTTCCTTGACTCCTGAAAGGAGACGGTTCAGCATTTTAGGATAATGTGAGGTCAGGCCAGAGAGACCCAAGCAGCGCCTGGCGGGCCTCAGAATCGCGCCGTCCTACGCTCAGCTAGCACGGAGCTCTGCCTGTGGAGCTCGCGTCCTCCACACGCAGAGCCGGCTCCTCCTCCTGGGACGCTGCGCGTCCTGAGCGAGGAACTCTGTAGAACTGTGAAAGGCTGAGCGTCAGGCCGGGCTCGTTGCACTGAGTCTAACACACGGCCTCTGTGCACCACTTAAATTCTCCGAATCCACATAATCGTTTCTCTGCATGCAGTGATTCGATCGGTGCCTGTCTCATGAGCTTTGTCAGCCGCAGCATAAGCAGCACAGCTGTCTATGCACAGACAAAAGTAAGGGGGCAGTAACGACGGGGCGATGCCCCCCTGTGCCCACAGAACCCCAGGCACTGCAGCTGCCAGAGCGAGGGGCAGCCAGCGCGCAGCTCCCTGGAGCCTCGTCTGTGCTCCGTCCAGGAGGCAGCATCGTGGCAAATGTCATCTTTTCTGCAGATGAGAATGAGGTGCTTCTTCAGCAGCATGGAGCCCTCTCAGCAGAAGTAGGAAAAGCACCCTCCAAGCACGGGGTCCCCTCCGAGCTGGAGAGGAGGAAGCCAGATGCGGGGTGCAATCGCGAGCCGAAAGCTGGCGTCTCCCTGCAGTGAGCCGCATTCCTCACCAGCAGAAGTGGATCCACATGGGCCCCGCGTGTGGGCGCTGCGCCGGAGCCTCCTTATCTGCTTTGCCCAGCTCCTGGCTCGGACTCAGCGCAGCCCCAGCTCCATTTTAAACAGCAGTGAGGGCTGAGTTGGCCCATCTCGGGGGAGATCAACAAGTGCAGATATTTAATGAACATTTTTGTGTGAGGCACTGTTCTAAATTCTTGGGATGAAGCCATTAAAAAGGTAGACAGAGTTTTGGTTTTGTAGTGGCTTTGTAGTAATAAGTTTTAGAACAATTAAAGTAATGATGTGTCTGCAGTGAGCAGTAAGCGTGGGAAGGACTTAGGGAATGGGCTTAGAGGGTGCAGGCAGCGCGGGAAGGGAGGGCTCCTCCAAAAACCACGTCCAAGCAGAAATAGGAAAATTCTGGAATACGTCTTGTTAATGTTTTGCCAAATTCAGGCGGTCCTCGGCAGGCCCGGCCCTACACAGCCATCAACGAGCACACGAGCCAACAGAGCAATTTTGACAATAGCAAAATTAAAATTGCACCATGACCTTTAAATGCTTATTGAAACACTATTCTTACTGTCATCTATAAATCTATAGAGTAATGAAATTAATAAACCAACGCAGAAGTCCCTTTCCATCGTGGCAATGCCCTGTGAGTGACAGGGTTGCCATTTCTTTCTTTCTTCTTTCTTTCTTTCTTTCTTTCTTTCTTTCTTTCTTTCTTTCTTTCTTTCTTTCTGTATTTGGCACAGCATCTGCAGGGCCCATAGGGTCTCACCACACAGATCAGACTCATAGTGATTCTCCTGTTTTCAGCCCCCCAAGCACTGGGATTACAGGCACGTGCCACCACACCCAATCTCCATTGCCATCTCAGCGCTGGCACGGCGCAGGATTGCCACTTCCGTCCCCTGGGTGTTAGGCTTTTCCAGGACGACGGAGTGCGAGCAGGAGGGCCAGTGCTCCTCCTCTGCTCCGTGTGGGGAGCCAGCCTGCGGACGGCCATGCAGTTCCTTTCCACCCCAGTGGGGTGGCTCCCCAAGCTGGCTGGGTGCAGAATGCAGCTGGTGCCCTGGACAGTGAGCACCTGCGCTGTTCCAAGCAGGGGGTTCTTAAACTCTGCAGTGCCTCAGGCCTCCCCAGAGGGCTTGGCCAAGCAGCTTGGAGGCCCCTGCCTGGTGCTCCTTAACCAGCCGCTCTGGGGTGGAGACCAACAATCTCCATTTGTGACAAGCTCCCAGCTGGGCTAGGAACACAACTTTGAGAAAATTGGAAACAAATGTGGTTGCTCCGGACAATCAACACACACACACACACACACACACACACACACACACACACACACGGAGCAGACAAGGGCTGCTGCTGCACATAAGACTGAACTCGAGCCATAGGAGGTGGTGCTGGGGGCGGTGCATCTGTAAAACGTAAGACACGGGCATGCAGAGCACGTGAGAAGGTGAGAACTGCCTGGTGCCGGGAGCCAAGCAAGGGTCCCCTGGTGGAAGGCTGGCCCTCGCTAACAGCTTGAAGGTCACCCTCAGACTGATCCCCAACCTGGGTAGAATTCAAGTGGGTTCAGACTTTAATGGCAGAAAATGCTTGTTATCTGTGTCCTCCCGTGAAAATGTGGCTTTGTGTCGAAGGATGAGCACCTGCCTGACTCCAGCTCGCTAGTGACACTAACGAGGACTTGGCTGCAATAGAAGCCTCAGCTACTGCATGTTTTGCTATTACTGCAAACTAGGTGGGTCCAGGAGCTTGCGGGCATGTTGCCGACAGTAGCTCTTACCTGCTGACCTCTGGGCAGTCCACATGCCAATGAAGGAGCATATATTCGGCTATTTTACAGATTCAAAAAACTTTTTAATTATTTCTTCCAATTTGCTTTGTAACCCTACATATTCTAATCTCATGCACTTCAACCACACAAACACACATAATCTGTAGGCACACAGAAGCCTACAGATTAAGAATTACCCTAAGCAAAAATAAATAAATAAAATTTAAGAAAAGAAAAACTTTGAGAGCTTATAAGAAAGAAAACTACATGATCAGGAGTGAATTTTATAGAAATCGCTTGGTCTTGCTCAGTAGGATTCAGTTTAGAATGGTGGCTACAGATGAGGTGAAATTGCCTAGCTAGGGCTGGGGCTGTAGCTCGGTGGGCGGCGGAGCCCCCGCCTGGCATCTACGGGCCCTGGGTGGGACCCCCAGCACTGCCTTACCCCTTAAAAAAGAACCACTGTCCTGAGCCACTAAGATCTGGGGCTCAGCCATCCTTGTAGCTGTAGCACTGGTATGGAGGGGAAGGGCTAGCTGCCCGTGGCAAAGGAAAGAGTCGGGCGGGCAGGGGCTCTCCGGGCTTCACACCAGACAGAGCTGAGTGGAAGTTCTTCAAGGGCAGGCAGTGCCCTGACACCTGCGCCAGGAGTCAGAGCCCATCTGTCCTTGGGGACGCTCACCCAGACAACGGCTTCGTGATGACTTCTCTCACACCATGCAGTGACGCCGATGGAGCTTCTAAGTGGCTTTACCCTGAGCCAAGGCGGTCCACTTGATTAGTTAAAGATATTCTGGTTAGGCCTGATTCATACACTCAGAAGACACTAACTCGGGATTCTGCTGGGTGGACCTCAGGGGCTCAGCCGGCATGCAGGGGGCCAGGAGCGGCTGGCCCTCAGAGGACCTCAGGGTGCCTGACCGCAGCGAGCCAGCACGAGCCGGCCGGCTGCCCGTGCCTTTCCAGACCTCAGCTCCTTTCCCTGAGGTCTTACTGCTTCCTCCTGGGCAAGCCCTCAGGCGCGGTCGTGTGTCTCTACCGTGTGATCGCCCAGTCCTACTGGCTTTTTGCCTTAGCAGTCCCCGTGGATATCTGTAACTTCTACTCAGCAAGTAAAAAACAAAACAACAACAACAAAAAAAAAATGGAGTTTTTCACAAAGAAAATGATACACTGTGATAAGCGCTGTGTGCTGGTCGGCCGGCTGCTCGGCGGACGGTTCCGAAGAGCCCAGCCATCCTCACAGCCTGGCATCACGTTCTCCCCATCCTCTCAGATTGAGAAACAGATGTAACTATAGGTCCCTTCGGCAGGACTTAAGCATGTAGTCACTCAGAGCCACGGGGCCAGCGCAGAGCTGTCCACCCGCAGCCTGCTGCCCACAGACGTGTGACAGCCCTGTGGCCCGGAGTGCTTGTCCTCGTTGAAACTGAAGTCCGTTCAAGGAAACTCTACAGAGGGACAGCGGGGCGCAGCTGCCCCCAGGCTTCCTCCCCCCTTGATTCACTGGCTCGTCCACCCACGCGTCTCCCCATCTGTCCACCGACGCGGCACACGCGTGTGTATTCATATGAAATGTGATTATCAGGTTGTAGTTGTGCTCTCCACGTATGAGGAGAGAGGAAACGATGCACGTACACGTACAAGGGCTTGGGCGTGATGATGACCCTGTTTGATCGTTGCATACACTGTCTGAGTGTCAGAGTTACGTAGTTATTGTGTATTGATTCAACCACGAGGGCACGACTACAGTGCGACTGTCAGGCGCCCGTCCCGTGTCTGACCTTACGCTGCAGACTCTGTGGAAACAGAAATGCGTGAAACGACCCGCCTTTCAGGCTGGCCAGCCCGGGGGTCGGCGGGGCCAGAGCACGGGCTCCGCCAGGCCTTCACCTTTGAGCTGGCGATCTGTGTATGTAAATCGGCTTAAGTGGCCTTTGAGGGTGCAGGTAGAGAGCCCTGAGAACGGGCTGTCTTCAGATGCCTTTGTGCGCACACATACTTGTCACCCTTTTGCTCTGAACTCGTTTGTGTCTTCATGCCCACGTACAGTGGTGCCTTGGCCACGGACACGCCTTTCTGCAGACAAAAGCACTTGGCAAAGTGTTGCTTCCGCTCCCCAGCCCCATGTCGGGCGACCGACACCAGCACAGCCATCTCCTCCACACAGACGCAAACACGGCTGTCTCCCTAAATCGTAAAGCCCGAAATCGCGCTGTGCTCTCTCACGAGCAGCACACCACCGGGCCTGGCTTTCTCCTCTAGTCCTACCATCTGGAGCGCTACGCCACGTTTGCTTCAGTGTAACGACCAGTGTGGCTGGGTTGTAAACGACGGTCCTGTGCGTTTGCTTCCTTCCCAGGCCCTCTGTTCTTTACCCTCTTTCTGGCCTTCCCGTGCACTTCTGTATTTTATTCTTTCTCCGTGAATGGCTCACTCACTGTACTTTTGTTTGCTCTTAGTGGTTGTTTTCCGTTTCTTTTTTTCTTTTCTTTTTTGTGGCAGAACCGGGGATTGAACTCAGGCGCTTGCCCTTGCCAGGCAAGCGCTTATTCCACCGAGCCATCTCCCTGGCCCCAAGTTTTGCTTTTTCAAAAGTGAGGTTTTTGTTTTAATTTTTTTAAAAAGCTTTCACCGAATAAGCAATGCTGCTGCTCTGTTTTGTGCTGCCTACCCGCCACCCAGCGTGCACAGACTGGGGCGAGAAGTCCGCCATCCCTGTTAGGCTGCCTGCTCTGCGCTGCTGTCCCGTCCCTCCAGCATCCTGCGTTTCTCTTTATCTCTGCTCTTGGAAACGTAGCTGCGACACATACTTGTGTGCTATTCTCCACGCTGACTGGGGGCTCAGCGCCTCTTGTTCTGTGACTACAGAATTTTCATCACATTGCATCACATGGGTCTCTAAGCCATGATTCCTTCAAACATCTTTGCTGTTTCCTTCCTCTTTCCTGTATTCCAAGTCCACACGATGAGACTGTCCTGCTGGCCCACAGGACACGAAGGTTTCCTTCCAGCCTACTTCAAAGTGTCTGTTCTCAGAGCTCGCAGCTCTCAAGCTGCACATGCCGCCCCACCCTCCTGTTCTGTGCGCCTTGGGGGCAGGCGGGGCATCGGATGCAGACCTGGGACCCGCACAGCCAGCGGCTGCAGGCATGATGTCTCTGCCCAGAAGGCTCAGGTCACCCACCAGCACCTCAGAGAAGCATCTCAGGTCATGTGGGTCTCACCGTCGCCCCACCACTCTCACCCCTCACAAGGCAGGCGTAGGGACTCTGCCCCAAGGACGGAGTCACTCCAGGATGGGCAGGAGCTCTGCATGAGGGAGGACACTGGCCCCATGCATGGTGGACAAAGCTTTAGGACCTCTAGGTTGGAGTGAGGACAGGGAAACATTAAAGCAGGAGGGGGTGCAGAGAAGGAAGTTTTGGCAGGGTGCGGAGTCCAGACCTATCACCTCCTGGGTGCACTTGGCTGAGCCATTGTTGGTTATCAGTCCCAAGCTCAGCCAGAAGATGCCAGAAAGAGGTGAGCAGAAACACAGAAGAATTTTGTGACTCGGGTCACATGGCTGACCTGCACATCAGTGACATGTGACATGAGCTTCCTCATGGTTTTCACCAGAAATTCTGACTCCACGTTATTGGGGTGGGAGAGAGAGAGAGAGAGAGAGAGAGAGAGAGAGAGAGAGAGAGAGAGAGAGAGACTATGAAAAATGGAAAAGGGAAGGAGAGAGGAAATCCAGAGAGAAAGGAAAGAATCAGTGAGAAAGACCTATCCAAGGTGCTTCCCAGGGTCTGGTGGCCTAACAACCCCTCTGCACCCAGTGCACCAGAGAGCAACCCAGAGAGACACCAGCAACAGACGCTTGAGCTAGAAACTGCTACCAAGAAACGCTGGTCCTCTCCTGTGTTGGGGTGGCTCGGCCCAGGACCTTAGCATTCACATTCACATTCACTGCTAAATAACTTTATTGCTGGTCCTGAGAGAAAGAGGTAAATTAGGAAGGGAAAACGTTTGGACTCCACAGCCCATGGAGCACACACTTTGTCCCAGGGCCCTCAGAGACCCAGGGGCTGCCCACCAAGAGCTCTAGAGGGCAGGACCTACCCACAGCCACATGGCTTTCCTTCATCTGTCCTTCCCTCTTATCACCTCCTCATGCTGACATCACCCCTCTTTGTTTGCTTATGCTGATCTTAGTCACCAGTTTTCCAAAACTGACTCTAGGTATAATTACTTCTCAATTAGTGTTTGTCAGCAGGACTGACTTGTACCAAATAGTCTTTAACTAAAGACTGGATGGATGGATGGATGGATGGATGGATGGATGGATACATAGATGTATGGGTGGGGGTGGGGGTGGATGCATGGATGCATGCATGGGTGGGTGGATGGGTGGATGGGTGGGTAGATGGGTGGATGGGTGTATGGATGGATGGATGGGTGGGTGGATAGATGAATAGATGGGTGGATGGATGGTAGATGGGTGGATGAATGGATGGATGGATGGATGGGTGGGTGGATTTATAGGTGGATGGACAATAGAATAATGTAGCTATGGAATTTCTCAGTTTTGGAATCAAGAAGAATTGGTGTTTAGAAGCCTCGTTCACTATCTCTGTAGTCACAGGCAGATGATAAAATGGTTCCATACCACAGTATTTGTATCACACAAACATTATCTATAACAAGGAGGTAGATATTTATCACTACAGAAGCCAGATTACCTGGCCTTCCTTCAAGATCCTTTTGACAATGATGGAAAAGGAGGTGGCAGGTGCTGAGGTGGGGAAGGAGGTGGAAAGCATGAACTTCTCTGAACTCAAGAAGAGACCCATGGCTCCTGCGGACCTAAAGCTGAGGCAGGCCAGAGCGCCACAGGTCAGGAATCCCCAGCTCACCAGAAAGTAATCCAGCAAGGAGGAAGAGGGTGGCACACCCACTGCACATTCACAGCCCTGGAAAGGTGAGCCTGGGACCTGCTGGGGCCCACGCTACTGCCCTGGCGAGCAGAGCCACTAGCAGGTCACCAGCTCCGAGGGCTGTGGTTCTGGGGGAGCACTGCCTCCCCTCGGAGGAGCAGGTGCAGATCACACTGCCTTGATGGGCCGGCTTCCAAGGAGAAAACAGAATCACCTTCCCAGCCCGGGTCAAGCCCTCAGAGCCCTGCCGGGGGTCATTCAGGCTCGTGCTCACAGCGATGCGTGGCTGCTTTTGCATCTGTGAGCCACAGCCCCTGGCGCCCAGGCCACGGGAGAGGCCTTTCTGGCTCACGGTATGCCGAGGCTTCAGTCTGGAGTCCTGTGGCTCTGAGGCACGGTGGCCTGGCGAGCACATCACAGAGGAGCAGCAGCCCATGGTGGGTGGGTGGGTGGGCAGGCAGGCGGGCGAGTTCATATCGGCCTCTTTCTGCCCCTTAGACTGCAGCAGGCCACCCGCCCTCGGGTGGGCACAACATGCACACGGCTGCACAAGGCTTTGGGGGACGCCCAGACACCGCCATAACAAGGGCGTCAGTCCATTTCTGCTCCAAGATAGAAACGAGACAGCAGAAGGCGGTGGTGGAGACTGGTTTGGCTTCATGGGTCTGTCACACCCACCAGGCCCAAGAGCTTACGTCTCTGGCATGCAGGCTGGATCAGCTCTGCCTGTCTGAGGTTCACAGATGGACAGGAATTCTGTACCCCGCCCAGTCCAGACACCTCGGCTCTCCCCTCAGACTCCAGTCCCCAGCCACTCTGGAACTGGAACAATGTCGCATGCGTCGGACCACGGGCCCAGGGCAGGAGAATGGTGAGAAGAGCTTGGGGCTGGTGATGAGAGTACTTCCCCAGCGGGCCCAGAGCAGACGCTACACGCCTCTCGGGCAGCCGTGGCTTCAATGAGACAGACAGGGAGCTGGGGCTGGCAAATGATCTCACATACATCCCCATGGCACTGATGTCCCCCACCTCAGCCTGTCTGTGAGTGCCAAGGGGCAGGACCCCAGCCTGAGGGGAGGGGTTTCCAGGCCCGGACCTGGGGTACACTGCTGTGGCCTCTGGGGCTGCAGACCCTGATGGGACAGAGCTGCACTCCACTCGCAGAGTGCTCTCCCCAGCCAGAGCCCGCGCACTCTCCTCGTTCCCCTCCTACCACCTGGCCACCCCCAACTCCATTTGCAGGGACACAGAGGGATGGGAAGCAAGGAGGCCGTGTACCATGAGCATCAGTGGACATCAGCGGGCCGTGGGGGTGTAGACAGGCTGGAGTCCCATGTCCCTGGCTGGCTGCCTACCGTGTGGACACCAGGGAGTATACAGAGCTGGCATGTGTTCCTGCTACCTCTCCCTCTTCCGAGCAGCCGCCTGCACTCCTCCACACCAGCCTCAGCCTGAATACCATGAGACACACACCTCTCCAGCCACACACCCATGGGGGTCCATGACATACAGGGAAAGCACAGGACCGGGTGAGGAGCAGAAGAAAACGCCGGAGGGCCAGACAGACCGAGACCTGTTAGACGAGGTGGCTCCAGGCTTGGACGGGGAGTTCTCAGGGGACAGCATGGCCCTTGTCAGGAGGACACATGAGAGCAGATGCTCCTGCCCAGGGTGGCAGTGGCAGGGACAGGCTGTGTGTAAGAAGCCTGGGCCTGGGGACTCGGGCCAGGAGCAGGGACCCTGGGTTGGCCTGGAACTCTTCCACCTGGTGAGGCGTCTGTCGGGCATCAGGACAGAGACTGCACAGACTCACTTGCATTTGGCAAGTTTGACCACTATGTGGAGAACAAAGGAGGTAAACTGGGGGCCTTAGGGTTCCCAGGAGGCTGTGTCCTTGGTACGTGACAGGACAGAGGTGATCTGCAGACAGGGAGTGTCAGCTGGCGGACGGGGATGGAAAGCATTCCCTGAAGGGCCAGCCGGATAGCTCAGTGGATTAAAGCACCTGCTTAGACAGATGCAGGGACTGGGTTTCAATCCCCAGCATGCTGTGCCAGCCCTGCCCCTGGGGCGTGCTGAGATGCAATTGAGACTGGGCGCGGTGGCATGCGGCTATAATCCAGCGCTTGGGAGGCTGAACACAGGAGGATCACTACAAATCCAATCCGGGTAGTGAGACCCTGTATTAAACACATTTTTAAAACAAAGTGTTCTCTGGAAATGAGCCTGGCAGAACCCTGTGGATGAGGACACTGAGAAGGGCCCGTGGCCTTCGGGCAGGGTGTGGTCGTGTGGCCTTCGGTGAGCTGAGCTGCTTCCCCTCATGCTCTGGTTGCCAAGGATCATAATAAGCACGCTGCTGCACTTCCGGCCGCCCGCTGTGTGGAGTCTGGGGAGGGCGAGGGCTGAAGGGCCAGGGTCTGGGAGAGCAGCCGGGCAGCCGGGCAGCACTCGGAAAGCCAGATGGGCTGTAGGACTCTGCGAGCCCTTAGGACACAGGGCCACCATCTGTGACAGTGTTTTGTAGCTCCATCAGCCTCCCCTGCAGTCCTGACACCCACACAAGCGTCACCAGGCTCCTGGGGCTTCCTGGCCTGATCTCTGCTGCGCGGCTGCCCCAGTGGACAGAGCAAGGCTCTGGGGAGCCGAGACGTGCTCCTTCCCACCCAGGGCAGCTTGTCCCTGAGGGCCGTCTCTGTTGCACCTGATGTTCTCCCTGCCCCAGCAGCTGGGCTCCCTCACCATCCCACAGCTCCGCTGCACCCTGGCGGCCTACGGCAGAATTCCCTTGTCTCCTGTGCCATGAGGACCCATGGGACTCAGACCCTCGAGCAGCTGGGGACACAGGGCCCAGCCAGTGCCATCCCTGTCTGCAGCGTCTGGCGCGCTCACTAAGGAGCTGGTGGACAGGCGTGACGCTGGAGCGGTGTCCTGTGGCCGCAGGGACTGCTTTCGAGCCACAAGGACAGTATTTGTAGGGCATTCACTCCTTCCAAGCCACTCCCTCCTGTCTCACATACAACGTGGGCCGCTGGGAGCTGCGTCTCTCTTCACAGGGTTAGCTGCCTGGCTGTGTAGACGTCTCAGCTCACAAGGAGCGCTGGGTTGAGGTGGTCTCTGGCTGCTACCAGGTGCGGGTCTCTGCCCGTACACTTCTCTCTCCCAGTCCTCAGTTTTCTCAGCCCCAAAATCAAGGCAGTAAGACTGTTGTTAAAGAACTTGGTCAGGGTCTGGGGAGATAGCTCAGCAGCCTCAGTGCCTGCCCGGCAAGTGCAAGGACCGAGGTTGGATTCCTGCTAGCACACGCCATGCCAGCCTCCAACACCCGGAGTGGTGGTGCACACCTCTAATCCTAGCACTCAGGAGGATGACACAGGTGGCTCTCTATGAGTCTGAACTGTGTGGCGAAACCCTGCACCAAATAAATGAATAAGATATAAAAGCAAGAATCTGATTGATGAGCATGATTTTAAAATGTTTTCTACATTCTAAAGTCCCAGAATCTCAGGGATGGTGAAGGGTGGAGAGTCCCCACCAGACTCCTGAGCTCCGCTCCTGTCCTTTGTCGGCATGGCGACCTCAACCCTGGCCTCAGACCATAAAGGTTTAGGGCTGACGCCCCTCCTGTCACCGTGGACCACAGAACTGGGTCCAGAGAGGAGCAGAGGCACCAAGGGGCACAGTGGGATTGGGGCTCTTCCCTGCCGCCCAGTTGGTGCTCCTTCACACACTGCCATCCGAGAGGGAGAGGGACAGGTCCCAGCACCGTGGACAGTGGGAGGGGATCTGGCTCCTGGCCCCGGGATGGACGAGGCCCAGGCAGGGGATGGTGTGCGGCAGCCTTCCGTCCCTAACTCAGGCCTCCGCACGGCTTCCTGAGGATCCTCGCGCTGGCGCATGCAGAGAAGTGGCCACTATTCGCTATCAGTAATAGTAACGCTGTGCCGATTGTTTTTAGGAATTAGTGTTTTCATGCAAGACTACCTCACATAATTTTCATAAAACAAAACAATAAAGGGACAACCC
Organism: Octodon degus; assembly: GCF_000260255.1. NCBI lineage: Eukaryota > Metazoa > Chordata > Mammalia > Rodentia > Octodontidae > Octodon > Octodon degus. Next base: position 35,821,313 of record NW_004524580.1, on the reverse strand, counting down.
AAAGTATAAATAAAGAGCAAAATAAAATACATAAGATAACAGGAAAACGGGACCTGTTAACTCTTACGGGATGCCAGGGAGTCAGGCCCGAGCTTCCGTTACCAGAGGGAAGGGTGACCGAGCGGGTCTGAGGCCCAAACTGCGCGCGGCATGGTCGGTGGCTGTAGCCTTTGGGCCCACTTGCAAAGAGAAGAGATGAGAGAAGGGGGAGGGGGA
>NW_004524580.1:35801453-35820563 GCF_000260255.1 Octodon degus | reverse complement strand
TAACACACACTTAAAAAGCCAGGCAGTGAACAAGTAGTTTTTAAAAAAGAAAGCTTAGCAGCTGGAGAGCGTAAGAGCAAGCAGCAAGCCGCCACAGCGCTGCTCAGATGTCACCAGTGTGGACGCGGGGACCCTTCATCTGCTCCTGAAACCTCCTATCCTGGAACGGTTCCCAGGCATTCACACCTCAGTGTGTCAGGCGTGAAGACAGAGATGACACTGGCGAGATGGCAGAGGAGGAGATGCTGGCCTCAGTCCCCTCAGAGCAGCAGATAGACCTCTTGGGACCGCAAACGCCTCAGGAGAGCCGAGAGCTCTGCTGAGTGGCTGCAGAGCTGCCCGGGAGGACAACCTCGCCGAGCGCTAGGAGGTTCAGTCCTCCCCCTTGGCCAAGAGAGCTGGAAGCAGGAGTGTGCACAGGGGCAGCAGGGGCAGAGGCCACCGGAGTCCCCCACTCCCACAAGGATGGGTGCCACCGTGCTGCCCCAACCCCAGCCACAAAGACTCCCAGCCTGTGTGCCCAAGATGCCAGCACCACCACCGTGGGGACACAGATGCTCAGGCAACAGCCACTCCTGCAGCCCCACGGTCCCCACCACGGAAGGTCAGCGCCAGCACGCCAGCCCCAGGCCCCCACCACCAAGAGCCAGTGCATGCCCTGGCTAGCGCTTGGCCAAGCTGTTGGACCTGTGCTGGGCGCGGGCTGCTGAGCGTCCCACAGCACTGCTCCTGTGTGCTGCTAGTAGTGTGGCCAGAGAGGTGCACGTGCCCTGGGCAGAGGCCAGAGCCCCGCGGAGCCAGGTGTCCTGTGGGCCCTCACAAATGTGGCAGCTGATGGGCACTGTATGTAGCTCAGACACAGGTGCCCACGCTACGGAGACACACGGGCGTGCTGGGCCCATCACCAGCATGATCCCTGGCCGTGAGGCTCCCAGCAGATGAGAAGAAATCAGGAGGACAGCGACTGGCCACAGGCACCAGCAGTCCCGGCCAGCCCGAGACAGCCACCCTACAGTGAGGATGCCTGTGAGCTTGCCAGGAGCGGCCTCTGCCAGCAGAACTGCCCCCACTGCCCTGCTCAGCCTCACAGGGCAGCGCCGCCTGTTGCCACCAAGCTGGAGCTTGGCAGTCCTCCCGGGAAGCCAGCCCTGCGAGCTCTGAGGTGGCAGCACACAGCTGACTGGGGAGGCCGCAGAATGTGGCCGACTGAGGAAGCAGCAGCGGCAGCGGCTTCTAAGTAGCTGGTGCCTAGGAAATCGGGCGCTGTGTGCAGCTTGAAAGGTAATCCAAAGTAATTGCTTGGAGCCACAAAGAGCACGGAGAACTGACCGAAGCAGGAGAGCAGCGAGCCAACCAGAAAAGGCTGGTGTCTGACAGAGAGGCCGGCATGCCAGCAGAGAGCACAGCGCTGCGCAGCTGAGGGCTGAGGACATGCGGAGGGAGGAAAGCGTGGCAGCACCGGCCGGGAGGAGGAGCCCGCGGGCTCAGGGGAAGCCGCTCGGAAGCGGGGAAGCCGCGGAGAGAAAGAAAAGTGCCGCGACGGTGGGGAGGTGCGCGTGTGCCCCTGAGCCTCGAGCTCCAGTGCTCGGAAACACGCCGTCCACGTGCTGGAGCCCCGCGCTGGGGAGGCTGGAAGCAGGAGGATCACTGCGAGTCCGAGCTGCATAGTGAGCCCTGCGCCAAGTACGTACAAATAAATAAAATCTGTATGCTGAGGAGCTCACTTATGCCATGAGTTTACCTTAGCTCATTGGAAAGAAAGCTTGGGTTTTATCTGTTTGTTCCTTTTTGTAAGAATCTTTTTTTCTTTATGTGCTGTATTCTCAGTAACTACTTTGAAGATAATAATATGTGGGTAATAATTATTATTTTCTTATTCGATTATGAAATTTTACTTTTCATAAAATAAAAAATTTAAAGAACAAAATTGAAAAGGATTTAAGAAAATGTACAGGATTTATGGTACAACATTCAAAGAGCTAAATTCATATTTTGGAGTTCTTAAAGCAAAAGAATATAAGAAAGCATCTTTTAAAAAAATAACAGTGGCAAAAATTGTCACATTTCCAAGGAGTAATAGAGATGGCTTTGCTAGAAAACTGGGCCATGTCCCTAGTAACCTCTGGTGGCCACAGGATGCACCTGCATACACATATACACAAAAGCAGACACGAGAGTGCTTGGGTGACACGTCACAAACATGCATTCATAAAGCCAAACATAAGGACTGGGGTGCCATGTCACACAGACATATAGAGAGACATACGTGGTTGGGCAATACACTGAAAGTTTCAACCTATTAAAATCAATAATATACAATTTTCTCTCAACTATTTGTAGAGCATTAAATTAATTTGCATGTTAATTTACAAAGCAAACATACATTGACAAAAATTCCTAGAAGCAGAAACCATGAAGGTCAGCCTCTTCGACCACAGTACAATAAATGCAGAAATCATATTCACAGGCTTTTCTTTATTATCTTCCATGTACATTGTCAGACTGGTGTTGTTTTCCTAAATGAAAAGAATCTTAAATTTCTTATTTTAAATTTTTTAGGGCCGGGGAGATGGCTCAGTGGAATAAGCGCTTCTCTGGCAAGCGCAAGGGCCTGAGTTCAATTCCTGGTTCCGCAAAAATAAATAAATAAATAAATAAATAAATAAATAAATAATTTTTTTATTCCTACTTTTTTTTTCCTGAAATGTACAATGCCAAACCTATTCATTTCCACCTTTGTCAAAAGCTCATTTTATTACAAAAAATAGTAGAACACTCCCCCAATATGGGGAAAGATGTAAGCATCCAGGTAAGAAAGTTCAGAAGTCTCCAGTAAGAAGACTACCAACCCAAAGAAAACTACACCAAAACATGCTATAGTCCAACTATGAAAACTCTAATACAGAAATGAAATCACAAACCAGAAGACAAGATTCTTACATACATAGGAGCCTCTAGTCAGCTATGAGTGGATTTCTCTGCAGAAGTGCTGCAGGCCAGGAGAGAGGAGAGGATGGAGGGAAAGGGGTGAAAAGAAAAGGAGAGAAGAGGAAAGGGCAGGAGAGGAGGAGGGGAGGAGGAGAGGGGAGCAGAGGAGAGGGGAGGAGGTGGGGAGAGGAGAAAGCAAGAAGCCTTGTCAATCAAGAATACATTGTTCAGCAAATCCTTCCTTCATAAATAAAGGAAAGAGAAATACTTTCCCCAGGAAACAAACTCTGAGTTCACAATCATTAGGTCTGTTCTACAGCAAATGTGTGGGAGAGCTCTTCAAGCTGAGATGAAGGGTACTAATTCACAACATTAAAACACAGAGCATAACACTCACAGGTAAAAGCACACAAAGTCCAGATAATCCAATCCTGTAATAACAGTGCGTAAATCACAGATTTCCATCTAAAAATGAAGAGACTAAACTTAACAATAACTATAGCTGTATTCATTTGTTAAGAGATACACAATACAGCAATGTAAACTGTGGCACTATGAAATGCTGGCAACGTGAGAGGCTTTGCACACAATCCAAGGTAACTTGTTGTCAGCCGCAAGAGCCTGCTACGAGATTTCCTAAAACTTCAAGTCCCCAGGCACTCACAGTGCAAAGCCAAAGCAAGCAGACTGGCGAGAGACACAACAAGTGGAGCCAGCAACACACTGCAGGAAACCCAGGATGGGAGAGGAAGACAGAAAGACCGGGAGAGAGAGGGCTTACAGGGGACACGGAGAACAGCAGACAAAGGGAGATCCCTGTCTAGCAGCAGCTTCTCGGACGTAAAGGACTGAATGTCTAAATAAAAGCAGAGTGACTCACAGATTTAAAAAAGACATAAGCATACGCCGCCTATGAGAGACTCCTGTCAGCTTTAAAGTCAGACATAGAATGAAGGGGACAGGACGGATGTCTGCTCGTGGAAAATATTTTCCGTACAAAGAAAACTCAGACAGCGTAAGGAGAGCTGCATTTATATTGGATAAAATGAGTAAGTCAAAAATTATAAAAAGGACAATGAACATCATTACGTAAGAAGGAGGCTTTACTTATCAGGACTTTATTTAATAGAAAGATGTAATAATTATAAAAATATTTGCAGCCAGCAATAGAACACCTAAATATAAAAGCAAATATTAACAGATCTGAAGGGTTAGATAAGAAATAATATCGCAACATGGTGGAATTCAATATCCTACTGTCAACAGTAGATGGGTGACCCAGATAGAGAACCAATAATAGACCCTGTTCTTAAAACATACTTTAGACCAAATGAAATATATATATATATATATATATATATATATATATATTCAAAATATGTTATTTTCAAGTATTTGTGGAACATTCTGCAGCATAGATCCTATCTTGGGGCACAACAGAATCTGCAACAAATTTAAGAAGACTGAAATAATATGAAGTATTTTCTGACAGCAGTGATATGAAACTAGTAGGAAGAAAATCAAAAATATTACAAATATGGAAATTAAACAACATGCTCCAGAACAACCAATGGGCCTGAGAATAATCAAAGGGGAATTTTAAAATGTCTGAGACTGAAGAAGACGAGAATGCAGCACACCAAATAAAGAAAATAACAAAGTTTAGGGAAAAAATAAATGAAATATAGATTAGGAAAAAGAGAAAAGTTTACCAAAAATAAAGATGATCTTTCAAAGGTAATCAAATGTGACAAACCCTTCAGTAGACTAATTTTTTTTTTTATTGTATGTGGTACAAGGTCTCACTACGCAGCTCAGACTCATAGCAATCCTCCTGTCTCAGCCTCCCCAGCGCTGGGATTATAGGCACACACTGCCATGCCTGTTCTTGGTGGCCAGCTCAGTGCGCCCGGGGGCATGTGGTGCTGGGGATCGAACCTGGGTCCCTGCACTTGCCTAAGCAGGTGCTTAGTCTGCTGAGCTATCTCACTGACCCCAAGTAGACTAACTTTAAAAGATAAAGAAGTTTCAAATATAATCGGAAATAAAAGAGAAAACATCTTAATCCCAGAAAAATACAAAGGTTAAGAGCAAGATGAATAATTATATGCCAATAAATTGGATTACCTAGAAGAAATAGATAAGCAAGGCATGTTTCCAGCAGTTGGGACTTCTAAGGCTGAGTCACAAAGAAATGGAATATTTGAACACACTGAGAATGAGCAGGGGTTGAATCAGCGATTTAAAAAACAAAAAAAATTAAAAACCTCCCATCAAAGAAAACCCAGGAGCCCCTGGCTTTATGGATGGCTCGAAGAACTGACACCAGCCCTTCCCAAATCTGTTCCCAAGAATCAACTGGAGAAAGTACTTCCAAACGCATTGTAAGAGGCCAGCACTATCCTGACCCCAAAGGCACCAGGATCACCTCGAAAGGCTGCAGGGAGAATACTCCTGGTGCCCGCAGACATCAAAGCTCCTCCGCAGCGCTGGTCAGCGAGTCAGGCCCGGCCACAGCACACCGACGACCGGTCGCTGCGCGCCCGGGGGAGGCGCCCGGGACACGGAGGAGGCGGCCTCCAGCTGCGAGGCCGGGCAGGTGCAAGCGACCTCTCCCTCGAGCGCACAAAGAGGGGGCGACCAACTCGGCGGCCCCGAGGTCGAGGTCGGAGGCTGGGAAGGCGCAGCCGCCCGGCACAGCCCACAGCCAGCGGGACGCAGCTCACCTTCGGTCTGCGCGCCGCCGAGCGCCGGCCGGAGCAGCCGCCTGCGGCTGAAGGTCCAGGCCGAGCAGCCAGATGAGAGAAATGAACAAGGACCGGAGCCAGACGGCGAGAAGTCAAGCCGTCTCTATTCGCCAGTGACAAGCTCTTCTCCTGGGAACACTCCAAAGGCTCCACCTGAAATCTGCAGACAGGGTGAGCTAGCTCAGGCAAGCCAGGAGCAGTAAATCAGCGCACACAAATCTCAGCTAGGTTTCTTACATTAGCAATGAAGCACCCGAAAAAGAAGTGATGAAAACAATCCCACCTTAACAACAAAAATTCAAAAATACCCTAAACCCTAGGAGTGAAAGGCCTGCATGCAGAACCCCACAAAATATTGATGAAAGAAATTGAAAACGGTATCAATTAATGCAAATGTACCCTATGCCCATGGGTTGGAAGAATGGTAGTGTTAAAATGTCCACGTTACTCAAAGCAACGGACAGATTCAGTGCAAATCTTATCAAATCTCCCACGATGTTTTTCACAGAAGTATGAAAACCTTCAATTCACTCAGAATCACAAAAGGCCCTGACTACCAAAGCAATCGTGAGAGGAAGCGGCCTGCGGCGTCACTTTATCTGACCTCAATACAAGGCTCTGGTGAGCCCAATAGCCGGCGTGGCCTGGGCACAGGGACCGAGCCCACCGAGGGCAGGGGAGCCCAGGAACGCGTCCGCAGGAGGACAGATGCCACGCAGGCACAGGGAGAAAAGACTTCTCTAGTAAGCGGTGCTGGGAGCCCAACACCCGCGTGTGAATGAAAGTGTAGGCCTCCGTGTGCCGCATCAGGCTCAGAAACTCAGCGCAAAATGCAGTAAGACAAGCAAGAGCCTGAGAAGCCACCACCAGGAGCAGGGAAGGCTCCAGAACACTGGCCTGGGAAGTTTTTTAAATATGACTTCAAAAGTCATATTAAAAAAAAAAAAAAAAGTAAAAATAGGCAACAGAATTGCCCCAACCCAAATACTCCTACATGGCAAAGGAAAAAAACAAGTCATCCGGGGAGGGACCTCTTCTACGGGATGAGAGAAAGCGCCAGGCAGCCTCTCCCCGTGCAGCCTGGCAGACGCAGGCAGCTAGCTTGCGAAGGAGCCACTTCCTCCAAAGTGGCTACAGCCATGATTAGCTTGAAAACAAAACTCTCATCTGTATGTGGCAAAGCACGCAGCTGCCTACAAACTACCTGCGAGTGGCAGGCAAGCAAGGAACAACAGGTGAGCACACGCCCGCCTTTCTGCTCCAGCTTCCCAGAGCTTGGGTTCCGGTTCTGACGTCACTGTTTCCTAGCTACGAAGCTGAGGGCCAGCTGCCTCCCGGGCCCGTCTACTGAGGTCCTTGCCCAGACACCAGGGCAAGGACGCCTGTCCACCTGACCCCACTGCCCACGAGCTAGGGTGAGAATGACAGCGGACCCATTCTCAGAGTGCACCGTGGTCTTCCAACACTTGCAGAGTCAATTTCTGGGCTGAGTACAGGTGAAGGTTATTAAGACCAAGGAGGCTGCCAAGCTCCTTCGGGCTCAGCACTGTGACGTTACTTACTGCCACTCCAAGATGGAGACCAGGCATCATAGTGTCTGCAGATTTGGAGGCCTCTGTTACCTGACCAGGGCCTGCTCCCAGGGAGCCTTGGTGCCCCATCGTGGGGTTCCCCTAGAGTCGCTTTGCCCCAGGAATGGCCCTGGCTGTTTCCACAGAGCAGCTCTGCAGAGCCTTTCAGACCTCGTGGTGCAGAGAGGGAAAGGGAGAGCTGATTTCCGCTCCAAAAGGACAAGGCCAGCTCGCCCTGCAGTCAGGAACTACAGCGTGCCCTGGAAGTGCCTGCTGTTGGGGCCGGGTCCCCAGGAGGGCGGCGCTGGAGGCAGGCCTTTGGGAGGTGAACGGGAGGGCCTTGGTGCCCCAGGCACCCCCAGGGGCCTGCGCCCACCCTGCCTCTCTCTACATCCCGGCCGTGAGCGGGAGGGTCTTGGTGCCCCAGGCACCCCCAGGGGTCTGCGGCCCACCCTGCCTCTCTCTCTGCATCCCGGCCGTGAGCTGACAGGTTCCTCCTGACCCGCCCTCACCACTGCTATCCCACAGCTCTGCAGAGGCCTGCAGAGTGGACCTCTCTGCTGGTGGACAGAAGCTCTAGGACTGGGCCACCATGAGCCTTTTCTCCTTGTAAGCTCGCAGCTTCTTATTTTGCCACAGTGACGGGGGCTGGCTGACACAGGGTCTGTGAGTCTCTGGGTCACGAGCCCAAAAGGGTCCTCGGGGTCCCCAGGCGGCCAGCATGCTGAAGCCCCATATCCGTCCTCCCTGGGCTCCTGCTCCTGCATCCTGGCCTCCTCTCCGCTGGCCTGTGCAGATGGCATTTTTATGACTTGGATGACAGGAGCACCCGACCTACCCTTCCTTTGTCTACCTGGCCAGCATCTGTACCAGCCTCAGGCCCCCAGGAGCCATGTGGCTGCCTGCCAGTAGTATTTTAGCTGATTCACAGAGAATTTGCAACTCACAGAGACGGAAATTAGAAGTGATTATGTTTTCCAGTAACTCTTTCACCACATTGCAGTGTATATTCTAACAGAACCCTGCTGAAATATACAAATACCAGGAGGAGGAACAAACCACAAGGGCCAAGAAATTACTCTGGGGCTGTGGAGATAGCTCGGCAGTCTAAGTGCCTGCTTAGGCAAGCTCGAGGAGGCGGGTTCGAAACCCGGCACCCCATGCCATGCCAGCCCGGCCCCCGGTGTGTCGAGCTGGCCACGGAGTCCGGGCGTGGTGGCACATGTCTGGAATCCCAGTGCTGGGGAGGCTGAAAACAGGAGGATCACTAGGAGTCCGAGCTGCGTAGTGAGACCCTGTACCAAATACATAAAATTAAAGAAAAGAAAGAAAAGAAAAAAATCACAGTGAAGTGAAAGCCGCTTTAGCCACCGCGTGTGTCAACAAGGCGAGCCCTACCAGGACAGCACAGCTCCCCGAGACCCCAGCCGGCTTCCCCCCTCCAGGCGACCGTCCTCCAGGCGACCTCAGAAACTGCTTCTGCGCTGTCGAGCTCTGCGACAGGTGCAGGCCTGCCCTGTGTGCCTCTGTGCCTGGAGCCCTGCCGCCTCAGCACTGTGCAGCCCCGCCACGCAGCTGCGTGTCCAGGAGTGTGTCCTCCTTGAGGCTACGCACACTCCACTTTAAAGCTTGCGCTGCTCCTGAGCACGGCCTTCTCTGTGGGTGGACAGCTGAATCCCGCGAGTCCACACTGCGTCCCGGGTGGACTTGCGGCCCAGACATTCTCCCCATGGGCCTCGGGGCCGGAGCTCAGCCCTGCTCCCCGGGGCCCACCACCCCTTCCCGCTCGCTCCCCTGCTTTGGGCTGACTCTGGCACCAGCGTGCTCCCTAAAGCAGAAAGGAGCCCGCAGGCTGGGCTCCCTGAGCCCTGAGCCTCAAGCGCCCGCCGCCTCGCCAGCCTTCTGCCGCGGATTGTGCTTCTTTCTCAGAGCACTTTTTTCTCACTGGAGTTAGGTTCATCCGAACGAACGAGCCACTCTGTCCTTACCAGCAGGGGACTTCTGACTGTGCTCTGACGGTGTGCAGCACCTTCCCTCCGTGGCAAGCAGCTCCGGCCCAGGATAGCACCGTCTTCCCACCCTTTGCTCCAGTATCTATTTTCCTATCCCCTCTGCCCTGGTACAGCCTAACCAGCAGTGGGCCGGGTGGGGTGGGAAGGCTGTCTCTGCTCTGCCTGGGCAAGGCTGGTGTGAAGAGGGAGGCCAAAGGACCGTCACCCCAGGTGGACAGTGAGTGGACAGGACTTCCTGCCGGGAAGCAGTGGAGACCACGCAGTCAGCCAGCCTCTGGGCTCGCAGTGCCGTGCTAGGCGCTCTGTGTATGGAAGTGGCATGCTAGGGGGTGTGAGAGTGACAGCAGTGTGCTAGGGGCTCTGTTTGTGCAAGTGGTGTGCTAGGGGCTCTGAGTGTGACAGTGGTGTGCTAGGGGCTCTGAGCATGACAGAGGTGTGCTAGGGGCTCTGAATGTGACAGCAGTGCTAGGGGCTCTGAGCATGACAGTGGTGTGCTAGGGGCTCTGAGCGTGACAGCTGTGTGCTAGGGGCTCTGAGCGTGACAGCGGTGTGCTAGGGGCTCTGAGCGTGACAGTGGTGTGCTAGGGGCTCTGCGGGTGACAGTGGAGTGCTAGGGGCTCTGCAGGTGACAGTGGTGTGCTGGGGCTCTGAGCGTGACAGCGGTGTGCTAGGGGCTCTGAATGTGACAGCAGTGTGCTAGGGGCTCTGAGCATGACAGTGGAGTGCTGGGGGCTCTGAGCATGACAGAGGTGTGCTAGGGGCTCTGAGCGTGACAGCGGTGTGCTAGGGGCTCTGAGCGTGACAGTGGAGTGCTAGGAGCTCTGAGCGTGACAGTGGTGTGCTAGGGGCTCTGAGCATGACAGCGGTGTGCTAGGGGCTCTGACCGTGACAGTGGTGTGCTAGGGGCTCTGAGCATGACAGAGGTGTGCTAGGGGCTCTGTGTTTGCAAGTGGTGTGCTAAGGGCTCTGAGCGTGACAGCAGTGTGCTAGGGGCTCTGAGCGTGACAGAGGTGTGCTAGGGGCTCTGTGTGTGCAAGTGGTGTGCTAGGGGCTCTGAGCGTGACAGCGGTGTGCTAGGGGCTCTGAGCGTGACAGCGGTGTGCTAGGGGCTCTGCGGGTGACAGTGGAGTGCTGGGGCTCTGAGCATGACAGTGGCATGCTAGGGGCTCTGAGCATGACAGAGGTGTGCTAGGGGCTTTGAGCGTGACAGTGGCGTGCTAGAGGCTCTGAGTGTGACAGAGGTGTGCTAGGGGCTCTGAGTGTGACAGTGGTGTGCTAGGGGTTCTCTGTGTGATAGTCACCTGGGCCTGGAGGCTGAGGCCACCTGAGGGAGAAAGAGCCCTGGTACTGTCATTGTCCTTGGGAACAGGAGGGGTTGCCAGGGCCTGGCCTCTCCACCTGGCCCTTGCCCCTGCCACAGAAGCCTTGGCCAGAGTCTCTCCATCTACGCCTCACCTATTTGGAGAGGAATTGGCCAGAACAGCTCAAGGCCAGCTACCTTCTGGGGCCCTCAGATCCATAGGAAATCTGTGTCCTCTGTTTACACCCAGTCCTAGAGAGGTGGCTTCATAGAGGCTGGCAAGGTCCCCTCTGGCCGGCTCTGCAGTTAATCCCCTCTCATCCTCAGACTCTGCTGGGCCACGCAGTGGATCAGGACACGAATTCTCCATGGACTCCCATAGGAGGAAGGGGCAGGCAGAGCAACAGAGACAGCTTCTGCTCACAAGCAGCTTTCTTCCCGAGGGGGCCTTTTGTGCTCCCCCCAGGTACTGGGCAGCTGTAGTTCGAAGGGTGGCCCTGGAGGCCCGGGTGGAAGCCAGCACCCTGGTCAGGCCTCTGAGGAGGCGCCAGCCCCGAATGTGGAATGTGTGACTCTGGGCGCCGCTTTCCCTCAGCTTTGAACCAGCCTCAGCCATGATTTTAGGACAGTGAGGAAAAGTGCATGATGCCCAAGCGTCACGGCCAGCATCCCTTGGATACCAGCAACCCTTGGCGCTGTGATTGGCGGCACACGAGAAGAGCAGCAGCACTTTCGTCAGTACCCTTCGGCTGCCTGCTAGACAGCCCTTCCACTGTCTGATTGAAGCGCTTATGCACTTAAAACATTACAAGCCAAGTTTGCAGTGCCTGAGTCCCACGGCCCCAGGGGCAGCACGTGTACGTGTGCGGGGCTGCTTCTCTGTGCAACCCCTTCTCCCTCTCCACCTCCTGGTTCCTTCCCACTTGCAGAAGGTCTGTCTCTCTGCTTCCTATGCCTGCCATTTACTTTGCTCTTTCAATTGTTCACATTCTGGGGGGCTTGGGGGATAGCTCAGTGGAATAAGTGCTTGCTTGGCAAGCGCAGGGTCCTGAGTTTGATCCCTGGTACCACCAAGTAAATAAGTAAATAAATAAATAAATAAATAAATAGATAAATGGCTCACATCTGGGTTCCCAAGGAAGAGAAGCCCCGTGATGTCTGTGTTCGCGCACAAGCTTACTTCACTTCACACCACAGTCTCACTCGCTTTTCTACAGACGGCTCAAGGTTAGCCCTCCTGTGGCAGAGAAGTGCTCCACGGTGTGTAGAAACCGCGTTTCCTTTATCCATTCCCCTCTGGTGAATGCACAGACAGCTTCCAAGATAGAAGTACTACGCACGGCACTGCCTCACTCGGGCATGAGCACCTCATGAAGTCGCCGCCGCCAGCCTGTCAGGAAGAGCCTGCTCTCCCCACGTCACGGCTGAGGAGATGACAGGCTCATCAAGTTAAGAAGCCACCCAAGATTGCTCATCACCCAGGAAGCAGACTGCGGCTCCTTGTGGCCCTCGCAGGGTCTCTCGCTCCGCATGGTCCCTCTCCTGTCCGAGGTGAATGATGACCTTCCAGGCCTTCAAGGTCACACAGCCAGTTGCTCAGCTGCATGCACGCAGACCAAGAAGGATGATGGAAGTACACAGTGCAGGTTAAAACTGTTTTCCCAAGCTTTCAACTCAGGCCTTGGTCACACCACCTGAGGCTCTGTCCTGTAGCTCCTGAGCACTTCTCTTCCTCCTTGGAAAGCCATGAGACAGAGAAACCTGCCCTGCACAGGAGAAGCCTCCCACCGCAGCAGCTCCATTTGCATTTCAAAAAGCAAGAGAGTTGGGGAAATGTCTGCCTTCCCAGCCCCTCCTACATGCTGTCTCCCCTGGGCCTGGGCCTGGGCCTGGGCAGGGTGGTGGCCCGCCCCTCAGAGGCTTCCCTTTCCCCTTGCAGAAGGAGGCTTCCTCTGGTCTTGAGGCAATCTCTCCCTGTCCCACACAGCCTAGGCACTTCTCAAAATCCTGCTGCTCTCTACCTTGAGTCAGACATCTGCCCCAGGGTGCCCGTGAGGTCCACAGGAGGCTCTGGTGGGGCCCAGGACAGAGCAGTCACATTTGCCCCGGAGACAGGATGCTGCACTCCATGCTTTTGAAAGTGTGCAGAAAATCTCAAACCAGTGTTTGAGTCCTCCGAGGTGCACCTGAGGTGCAGTGGGGTCCCGTGGGGTCCGCAGGGGAGCAGGTCCCATTGGCGCAGCGCTGGACGGGAGGCAATGCACACAGCCACTGCCGCGGAAACCCGGCCGCCCAGAGCCAGTGCGAAAGGAGGCCGGCGTGGCTTAGGACACACTCCTGCCGCAGCCTCTGTCTTTGCTTTTGTTTCCGCTAACGCTGAGGAGCTTCCTGTGTTCTAGCCGTCTGTGTCCCCAGCCTGCCCAGAAGTGCCGAGTCAGCCGCCTAAATCTTCGCAACAGGGCCCGTGACCCCGGGAAGAGCAGGCCGGGCAGGCACACGCCGCTGCCGTTCTTCAGCTGTGGCCTGGAGCGCTGCAAGCTCAGGACTGAACGCCTGGAGTGGGCGGGAGCAGGGGCTCGCCCTGCAGCCCTTTCCTATGTGAATATGTGGGCTCCCAGGTCAGATCCCCGCCTCCTCCCTGGGAGAGCTCATCTGTGCAGAGGCCTTCAGCTGCGCAGCCAGCGGGGAAGAATCTTTATCTGCTCTTTCATCTTCTCCTTGGGGTTATCTGCTTCACATTCATCAGAGGGGACCTGGTGGCCTTAGGGTACACTGCGTTCTCCAGGAAAAGCTATTAAAATCTTGAATAAAATAAAGTTCTTGGGGCCGGGGACATGGCTCAGTAGAATAAGCACTTGCCTGGCAAGTGCAAGGGCCTGAGTTCAATTCCTGGTTCCACCAAAAAAAAAATAAATTAATTAAAAAATAAAGTTTTTTCCTTTCCTCTTTTCCCCAAAAGTACAAAATAATCACACGCACACACAGAGACAGACAGACAGAGATAGAGGGAGAGACGGAGAGATGGAGAGACAGAGAGGTATTAAACCTGAAGATTAAATCTGAAGAGTGAGTTAGGCTTCCTGCTGCTGCTGCCAGTTTGAGGAAGACCAGCTCGAGTCGACAGCTGCGATTGCAATTTTCTTGGCCCAGCAAGGAGCTCCCAGCAGAACTGAGAGCCACATTTCTTGAAGAGCTGAGGCCTTGAAGGAAGAGGAGCTAAGATTTTCACTAATCAGAACAAGGAACCAATAGAGAATCCTACTTCTCCATGGTGCTAGATGGAAAGAAAAAGTCCCCGAGAGCCTAACACCTGAATCTGTGCTGCGCGCGATGACAGAGCCAGGCCGTGTGCTGTCCTGGTGACACAATAATCTTCAGGTACGAGCGAACCTGTGCTTGCTGCTCTACTAGCAAAACTCCTGGACGACACAGGTAAACTAGTATCAGTCCACGTTTGGAGGATGTTTCGCTAACCCGCATAGACCTAGCCAGGAAGAAAATCCCCTAAGATGCTCAGCTTACAGAAAATAGCTGCAGCTGTTGAGCTAGTGACTCACTATGGGGCTGACCGAGCAGGCGTAACCATGAGATTCAAGCTTAGAACTCAAGGTCAGAACTCAAGGTCAGAGAACAGTATGAGACCCTAAAAAGCGATGTTTAAAATGAGTGAGAGATGAGACAGAAGGTAGCAAGCGGAGGAAAAACAGAACTCTGTGGGTGGGGGCTGAAAGCGTATTTTCAAAAAGAAGGAACTATGATTTTTGACAAGTTTTTTTTTTTCAGGTTAGGAGCACAGCAGAGAAACAGGCAGAAGGAAAAAGGGAAAGGGGCTTTATTTTCTTTGAAGACGTGGAGAGAATTTGGGGAAAATAAACTCTCTGAATTGGAACAAAGGGAGGCTGAGGCTTTTATGGCCCTTTGCCAGGGTGGGGTTTGGAGGGGACAGTTAGATATAGCTGAGGTGCTGACTGGGGCCTTCCCTGAGGTGGTGGGAAGGGTGGAAGAAAATTTTGCCCTGGGCTGAGCTGCAGAAGAAGGGGGGAGGCGGGCTGGGGAAGCTGGGCTTTGGTTGTAAGGGCACCGGTCATGCTAGATGACCACCAGGATGATTGCAGCAATTCACACGAGGGCCTGCACCTGTCAGTTTTTGGATATTAAAAATATAGTCTCAAATTCAAAGTAGGCTTCAGTTTAAATATAGTTTATCTCTATAGCCTTCCTGAACCTTAGCACAGTGATAGTAAAAGAATTAAAATTGTACAAGCCGTGGAAACAGAGACCACGGCTAATATCAGATGAGAAATGAGAACACAACTTTGCAAAATGGAACCAACTTTAGAAACTAAAAAAGCTGAGTGAGTCTCATGGTCCTGAAGAAAAGAAATCCAAATAGAAGCAAAATGAAAATAAGAAAAAAACCTAAGGTACACTTGCAAATCCCCAGGAGAACTTTAAAATATTGACGTCTCCATGCGTAGGAAGGGAAGGGGCGGACACAAACCCAGAATTCATCAAAACTTCGCAGAACTCTTAGACCTTCCTAAATTCCTGATCAACTTCACACGGCCAGTGCCTCTCTCTCCCCCAATGTAAGTGGAAGAATTTACTACCTGTGAAATTGAACTAGAGGAATTCTATACTCCTACGCACGAGATGCAGCAAAGGTTAGAATAATATGAAAGTTTAAAAAATGGAGAAAGAGAGGGAGGCAGGGAAGGAGACAGAGACCGAGAGAGCGAAGCATCTCCAGCGCCAGCCTTCACTCTTTAGCAAAACTCGCCACTCAACAGAGTCCACTGTGACGTAGCATTGACCCACGTGACCAGATCTGCACATCACGCCTTGATGCTAAGCGTCAGCCACAAATAATCCACATCAAATGGACAGGAGACCCGCACTGCACGACCTTCATGACTGAGAGCTAACTGGATGAACTCAGAGGCAAGTACAGCACGAGGGAATATGCAGGAAAATCGACAGGAGACATGGAGATCAGATCTCAGAAGGGTAAACGCAGTGCAGAATGAACAGGACACAGAGCAGCAGAGACGATGAGCTGGGCCACAGGCCTGCCGTAACTCAAGTGCCGGGGGAAGAGGGAGAACCAGGGTGAGGAATGCTGGGAGAAGCCAAGGCTACCAGCGTCCAGCTCTTGTGAAAGACAGCAATCCATACTTTCAAGAACAACAGAAATTCAAAGAAAAATAGAAATAAAACTATAGCTGGGAACATCAAAGTCAAGCAACACTGATGCCAGAAAGAAAATTTTTAAAAGTTCAAACATAGAGGAGAATAGCCTTCAGAGAAACAAAAATAAGAATACTAACAGATACCATGCAAACCAGAAAAGTTCTTACAACTTCTTAAAAGCTCCTGAAGAAAATGGTTTTATTCCAGTACTCCTCAAACTTGAAGGTAAAAATAAAGACATTACCAGAGAGACACACTGAGGGTGCAAATACAAACTCATGCCATGAGAGAGGGAGCCCCGAGACAGTTGGAGAATACCCAGACGTGCGTGGGGGAGGCGAAGACAGGAGAGCACAGAGGAGGCATGCATCTGGTCACTCTCACGGGCCTTGTTGACCGGTTAAAACAAGAAAACAAGCCCTGAGGACACAACAAGAAAGAAGAAAAGACACAGAAATGGACACCCTAAAACCTCACAAAATAAAAAAAGGCAAAATGGCCTAAGAAAGACTCATGATTAATCCCCAAAAAGTGGTTAGCAGCAGTGGTAGGGCGAAGTCAGAGAGAAACACAAACCAACGGCAAGATATTGCTGAGTGAGGCCCCAGTGTATCGGAACATAGGTTAAATGAAAATGAGCGTCAGAACGGGAGGATTCAACCTGGAAAGAAGACCTCCTCCACGCTGGGATTCATGTTGAGCAGAGGTGGGGCTGACGGTGAGCTGGTAGGAAAGTCTTCACCCTGCCTCCAGTCAGCAAGGACAAGATGGACGGCGGCCATGTCACTGGTACAGAAAGGAGACTTGAAGAGGGTTAGCAGGAGAGGGAAGCACAGGCCAGGTGCGACACAGCCATCCTAAAGGTGGAAGTCCTTACTCGCATACCTTTGAAGTGAAAAATTGGGAGAGGCAAGGGTTTGGAGATCTTGATGTGCATCTATCTGTTGATGACAGAAAACTCAAAAGAAAACAGTGAGGCTGTGGAAAAGAGAATGCTCTGCTTGGCCAGCACCTGCTGCCGGGGGCGTGTGCCCCGGCAGGCTTCAGACTGTGTGTGGGCTACCAACCAGGCTCAGGCCTTTCCTAGGAGGGAAAGGATTTGGTGTGTGCACTCTGGTACATGTGGCGCTGACCCAGAACACAGGAACGGGAGGGGACCGGAGAGCCCCAGAGGACTGGACGTTCTGTAGCAGGCCTGCAGACAGCGCCCCGAGGGGGCTTGCAAGGGAGTTCAGAATTGCGCTAGCTGGTCACGGAACGCTCAAGCGCTAAACATCTACATTTGTGAGATGAAGCTAAATCACAAAGCATCTGTGTGCATCGGAGAAAAGAGAAAGCACGAAATCAATGTCATCTTCAGGCTCAATAAACTTGAAAAACCCCACCAAATAAAATTCAAAGACAGTTAAATGAAGTAAGAAAAATAAGAACAGATAAAAAAAATCCACAAAGGAAATTGATGTACAGCAGAACCGAGTGGCAGCACATTCCCGTGACCCCAGTATGCAGGAGGCTGCGCAAGAGGATGGCTGTGAGCTCAAGACCAGCCCGGGCCACAACACAGTGAGTTCAAGACCAGCTCGGGTACGTAGTGAGACCCTGTCTCAAGAGAAAGAAAGCGGAGGCCTGTAGCAGAGAAATTTGAGATAATCGAGATGGTTCTCTGAAAATTATAAAATAGATACAATTTAATAAGGCAGATAAACCAAAAATGTAAATGACAAACGTCAGGAATTAAAGGTACACTAATACAGACTTTGTTGACATTTAAGGGATGAGTATACTATGAGCAATTTTCTGCCAATAATTTTTATTTTTTTTTTTTTGCCAATAATTTTTAAATGGATGAATTAGACAAATTTCTCAAGAACCACAATTTACCGAAAGAAGAAATGGAAAAGATGAATAGACCTATAACGAATGGGTTTCACTAGCAGATTTATTCAGACATTTGGGAAATAAGTAATATAAATTTTTTCAAAACTGCTCAGAGGCCAGAATAAAAAACATTTCTAGCTTCTGTTCTGAGCTCAGCGTAACCCTTCTTAAGACCTGCCAAGAACACTACAAGAGACGAGAGTTGGTCCCGCACCCTTTATGATGGTGGGAACAGCCGTCCAAACAACGTATTAGCAAGTCTAATTCATGGCTATGTCACTGATGCCAGTATATCTGAAGAAAGAAGCACTTCCAGGAAATTATAAAGTAACTGCTTGCCTGTCCTCCTTCTTAACACAGAAATAAAACCCCTAAACGGCAATAACAAAGATGAAATAAGAATGATGATAATTTTCAAATTATACATTCAAATTATGGTATTTATTCCAGAAGCACAAAGAGAACCGGACGCACAAGGTCAGTCCTCGAGCCAGGCTCTGCTCCTGCAGCTGAGGCCGAGGACTGCCCGGGAGCCCGCCTGGAGAGCCGGGAGGCTGAGAGGGCCCAGAGCTGGGGACGCAGGTCTGCGTGAAAGCCCTGCGTTCTGCTCCCAGTAAAAGGAGAAAAAAATCAGCCTTTTGCAGTTATCTCCAAAGATCCAGAAGCAGTATTTGGTAAAATTCAACATTCATTCTGAAAAATAAATAAAAACTGGATAGACTAGGAATTGGAAAAAAATTAATCTGATAATAATTGAATATACCTTTAACAGCAAATGTGACATTCAGAACAAGGTAAAATTTTTACTTTCATTACACCTCTTCAATTGCATTAGATTCTTCAAAGAAGTTATTAGAACAAATAAGTTAATTGAATAAAATCAGTACTTATAAGGACAATATAGAAAAATCAATTGCATTTTTCTGTTCCATGGTAAACAATTAGAAACAAAAATTTTTAAAAAACAGCTACAACAAGGGTGAAGACTGTCAAATTCTACAAGTAAAGTGTTTCCACATATTCATAACTAGGAAGGCACTACTGAGGTGCCAAATTAAACTGCAGATTAATTCAATCCCCACCAAAATCCCAGAAGGTGTGTGTGTGTGTGTGTGTGTGTGTGTGTGTGTGTGTGTGAATAGACAGGCCATTTCCAAAATTTATATGAAAGGGGAAATAATGTAGAGTAGTTAAACATGAAAGTGGAGCAGACACGGAGGTATTGCCCACAGATTCCCCCCTTCCTAGGTTGGGGTGAGCATGAGGGTGTTCAGATGGGCTGTGTGCCCGCGAAGGACAGCCACAAAGAGTCAGCTACTGTGAAGTCGCTTGCTGCCCACGCGGGTACTAGTGGCCCTCAGGAGGAAGAGGAGGAGATGCAGGAGGAGGAGGAGGAGGAGGAAGAGCAGGAGGAGGAGGAAGAGCAGGAGGAGGAAGAGGAGGAGGAGGAAGAGGAGGAGATGCAGGAGGAGGAGGAAGAGCAG
>NW_004524580.1:35797113-35801353 GCF_000260255.1 Octodon degus | reverse complement strand
GGAAGAGCAGGAGGAGGAAGAGGAGGAGGAGGAAGAGGAGGAGATGCAGGAGGAGGAGGAAGAGCAGGAGGAGGAGGAAGAGCAGGAGGAGGAAGTAGAGGAGGAGGAAGAGGAGAAGGAAGAGGAAGAGGAGGCGATGGAAGAGGAGGAGGAGGAAGAGGAGGAGATGGAAGAGGAGGAGGAGGAAGAGGAGATGGAGAAGGAGGAAGATGAGGAGGAGAAAGACGAGGAGGAGGAAGAAGAAGAGGAGGAGGAGGAAGAGGAGGAGGAGAAGGAAGAGGAGGAGGAAGAAGAAGAGGAGGAGGAAGAGGAGGAGGAAGAGCAAGAGGAGGAGATGGAAGAGGAGGAGGAGGAAGAGGAGGAGGAGGAAGAGGAGGAGGAAGAGGAGGAGATGGAAGAGGAGGAGGAAGAGCAGGAGGAGGAAGAGGAGAAGGAAGAGGAAGAGGAGGTGATGGAAGAGGAGGAGGAGGAAGAGGAGATGGAGAAGGAGGAAGATGAGGAGGAGAAAGACGAGGAGGAGGAAGAAGAGGAGGAGGAGGAAGAGGAGGAGGAGAAGGAAGAGGAGGAGGAAGAAGAAGAGGAGGAGGAGGAAGAAGAGGAGGAGGAAGAAGAGGAGGAGAAGGAAGAGGAGGAAATGGAGGAGAAGGAGGAGGAAGAAGAGGAGGAGAAAGAGGAGGAAGAGGAGATGGAGGAGGAGGAAGAGGAGGACGAGGAAAAGGAGGATGAGGAAGAGGAGGAGGAACAGGAGGAGGAGGAAGAGGAGGAGGGAGAGGAATGCCTCACTTCAGTGGAGATTAGGGAGATGTAGAAAATGGGGAACAGTGCAAAATGTGTAGAAAAGCCTCACCCCATTAAAGCCAGCCGCGGAGGTTTTCAAAGGTAAGAGCAGGTTAATTGGTTTATCTTTATTAATCCTTTGTTTTTCTTTATTGTTGGGTGTTATATTACGGTATTGAAATCATTTTCTATGCATGTTTGCGGTGAGGAGCGAACCCACTGGGCACCCAGCAGCTCTTGCGAGGAAATCGGCTTTGCTTCGCAGCAGCTCCGGGCTCGCGTCTCCGGAAGGAGCTGTGCCGGACCAGCGAGGTGCGGCGTCCGGGCAGCCTGGCTCACGGGCTTGGACCTCCCGCAGCCTCTGCCCTGGGAGCGGGCGGCGTCTCGGAAGGGCCCAGCCGCTCTGCACGCCCGGCGCGTGTGCCCGTGGCCAAGCCACGTAAGGCTGCCCCACACCACGCCTGCCCACAGCGGTGTCTTGGCCTTCTGTCTTACAGCAAAAGTGGAGCTGAGGTAGAGCACAAATGGGGCACTTTTGGAAGAAAACATTGCAAAATAGCTTCCTGGCCTTGCGGAAGGGAAACGTTTATTAGGCAGGACGTAAGAACACCACACATCTCTTTAAAAGATAATTGGTGACAAGTTGTGCTTGTATAGCTATTCTTATCATTCTGCTGAGTGAAATTCTGTATCATTTCTAAGCTTTTTGCTATTTTTAATCCTCCTTAAAAAATAAAAATAGAGAAAATATAGTATGTATTTACTTGAAGGCAAATTAAAATTAAGAATTGCTACTCATGAAAATTAAGAATTACTGTTCCTCAGCGATGAAATAGAACAGTGACAAGGTGAGTCCCAGTCTGAGAGCGCTCCCCCTGCTCGTGTAGCACTCCTATCAACAACATGTGCTCTTCTTTTTACCTTTTTTCTTTTTCTTTTTTTTCAGAACCAGGGATTGAACTCAGGCCCTGCACTTGCCAGGCAAGCGCTTATTCTACTGAGCCATCTCCTCGGCCCCAACAGCATATACTTTTCAGCTTTGTCTATCCAGTTAAAAATAAGGAAGATTCTGTTTATTTGTTTATTTATTTACTTACGTACTTATTTTTGTGGCCAGCTCAGCCCGCCCTGGGGTGGGTCTGGCGTGGCATGTGGCGCCGGGGATTGAACTGCAGTCCTGGCACCTGCCTAAGCTTGCCTAAGTAGGTGCTTTACTCTGCTGAGCTATCTTGCTGGACCTAAGAAAGATTCCTGAATAGACACCTTGTAAAGGAGAACACTCAGCTCACCACAGATGCAGTAGACACGTGAGCGCTGCCCACGCTGGGAAATGCAGACTCAGCACGGGGCAGCATCACTCCACCCTCAACAGATTAGCAAAAGCTCGAAAGCCAATTCCAAATTTCAGCAAGGATGTGGTGCTTCTAGGCCCTACGTGATGAGTGATTCCACAGTGTATCTATGAGAGAAATGAGATCAGACGCCCGCCCAAGCCATGTGCAGAGCTGTCCAGGGGCAGTTTATTTGTAATAGCAAACCTTAGAAGTTATCTAACCTGCCCAACAGAAAAAGCATGACTCTCTGGAGCGACAGAAGCCAGTGGTTCCTGGGTGCTGACTGGTACAGGCACATGCTCTGGGGTCCCATTCACGGAAGCTCTAAAGGTGGACACAGTTAATCCACAGCAACAGTGGTGATACTGGCCCAAGAAAGGGTAGGAGGGGGTCTTGCGGAGCTGAACTGATCCTATACTTTGATCGTTGGGGTAGCTACACATCTGGATAGATCTGTAACCGTCATTAAGCTTTCTAAATTAGACCTCAATAAAAAGAGACATATTCGCCCGCCTCTCAAGTCCATTTTGCTCTAATATCGCTTTGTCCTAGAAAAGTTGTAAGCGTGTTTCCATGTTGTAGATGGATGCTGTCTCTTCATCCATTAGCAATATCAAAACAATGGATAACTACTATCGATTGGTTTCTCCCATTAGATGTATTTAGGGTATCTTTTGTGGGACAGAACTTACAATTTTTATAATACAAATTCGGTTATCCTGTCATGTATAGCTTCCAGGTCTCTAGCTCTATGTTAGCAAGGCCTCTGGGTAGTCCACGTAGTTCTCTGGACTGTAAATTGTAAAATTTTCTTCACTCATTTTCATGTACCTAAATCTTTCCTTTATGTATAGTAACTTTTGTACACATTGCATGCTGTGGATGGAGCTGGATCCCCCCCCCCAAATTAATGTATCGAAGCCCTGGCTCTGACGCGCTGTTTGCAGATAGGACCTCAGGAGGTGACTAAGGTTAGAGGGGGTCATGAGGCTGGGGCCTGGTCACAGAGCATCGGCGCCCCCAGACAGCCAAGAAAGCCCCGCTGGGAAGAACCCTCCTGGGCCCTCGAGCGTGGACCTCCCCACTGCGGGGGCTGTGAGGAATAAGTTTCTATTGTTCAAGCCCCTCCACTGCACATTCCGTCAAGCAGCTGAGCAGACTGCACGTGCGCTGTGGGAACCCATTTTTATCTTCTTCCAGGCACATAATCAATCCCTTTTAAATACACCTTTATTCCACTAATTGCACTTCTCAAATACTTTGGGGTCAATGCCTGCATTCTATATTATATTATATTATATTATATTATATTATATTATATTATATTATATTATTATATTCCATCTCTATGTAAATTTCAATAGCACAAGAAAAAGAGAAGTGCCTAGGAATATCCAAAAGAAGAGGACGGGTGGATGAGAGAAGGGAGAGGTAGTGGGACACAGTGACTGCGTATACGGCGAGAAGCACGAAATCAAACATGCACCGTGTCACAGCCGGGGCTGCGCTGGGAGCCTAGAGCTCACAGAGCTCACAGAGGCTGAAGAAAACCTGCAGCGTCTTGCGCTCATGGAGCACAGCAGCTCAGTCGACGTCTACTTAGTTAATAACACGTGTCCCTTCTTCCCTCCAGCATCCTGGCTGAGGGCTCCGCCAGAGGACTGAGAGCACAGTGCGGCCCGAGCGCCGGGGCATTTAAGAACAGCGTGAAGTGAGAATGAAGCTGGCCCGCCGGCAGCGCAGCAGCTGGGTGGGCATGGAGCCCCCGCACCGCCGAAGGCTGTGTGACCGTTATAGACAACGGCGGGAGCTGGCCCAAGGTGTGCAAAATCGACATCAAACGCGAAAAGGCAGATAAGATTATGTACGACAATTCTGCTTTTGTAAATGATGACGACACACTGTGCATGTGCGTATGACTGCAAGTGTCTCTCTGGGGTCCTGCGGGAAGCCTCAACGTAGACTATTAACACTATTCAGCGAGGACTATGGGGAGATTTGTTTTTAAAAAGACACTGTCCTCAGCAAGAGCAGGGACATAGTTATACTTATCTATTGGTGTAAAATTGTGTGTGTGTGGTGAAATAGGTACACGTTTTTAAAAAGAATTTTTATGTAAGATGAGGTAT
>NW_004524580.1:35787450-35796893 GCF_000260255.1 Octodon degus | reverse complement strand
AGAAGCAGGAGGAGGAGGAGGAGGAAGAGAAGAAGAAGAGCTGTGACATAGAAAAGCAAGTTATGGTGCGAGACTAGTAAGCCTACTAAGCTCTGGCAGTGATGGCCAAGGAGAAGGAACAGGAGCGCAGAACTCACACGTTGGATACAGAAAGCCTGGTCAAGCACTGGGACACACGTGGTCAGATCCAGGCTCTCAAGAGAAGTGAAACCTGGCTTCCTGTGGCAACCTGCACAGTGGCTCAGGTCTCACTCCTAGAGCTGCCACAGCATGTGGTACCAGGGATGGAACCATGGGCCCTGCGCTTGCCTAAGCAGGTGCTCAGTCCACTGAGCTATCTCGCCAGCCCTTGTGACCATCATCTTATTCCATCTATTTCTTCAGGTGAGGAAATACCTTTTTTTTTCCATTTTAAAAAATGTATTTGGTTGTTAAAGAGTCTCACTACGCAGTTCAGACTCGTGGCGATCCTCCTGCTTTCAGCCTCCCCAGCACTGGTACTACAGGCCTCCCCTACACTAGGCCTGGACTCTGAGGCGGGCTCAGCCTGCTCTGGGGGTGGGGCTGGCATGTGGCGCAGGGAATTGAACCATGGGCCCTTTGCTTGCCTAAGCAGGTGCTTATCCCACTGAGCTATCTTGCCAGTCCCCCAGGTAAGGAAATTTCAACAAATAGTTTGTCCAGAATCATGTAGCTGGTGGATGAAGAAGCTGGGATCACCCCAGGACCTCTGAGCCCCGGTTTCCCATGCAGGGATGCCCAGTGCCCCTGATCTGAGTGGGATGACCAAGCGGCAGAGTGCGAGCATCCATGGGGCACCTGCCTGGGGTGGCCAAGGCTTGCAGCAAGATGGCGAGAGTGGGCGCAGCCCTGGGCTCTGCCAGCCCCTGTGACCAAGCACTCGCCGAGAGAACAACTCGAGTTCGGAGTGGCTGGGTTCTTCATAAAGCAGACATGAAGAATGTGAGTTAAATCTGCATCTCACGTAAGCAATGAATAATTTTTGGCCTATGTGTGTCTCATGCATTACCTAGAGCATGCTTTTTTAATGGTTTTACTTTATAAAAAATGAAATAAAATTTTGTAAGAAAATAATAAGAGGATAACAATAGTTACTATACTGTGTGTTGTTATCTTCAAAATAGTCATTGTTCTCTTGAAACTGTTCACATGAAATTCAAGTTTACCTGAGCAGCATATTTTACCTCGGAGCTCTACCTAATTTTTCCTCTCTGAAAAGATGAGTAAGAGAAAACCACGTAACTGCCTGACCTTTGTCGCCATTTATCTCAAATATCCATCCCTTCCTTCTCTCTCAGCATCAGGACCTTGATTTCTGCCTGGCAAACAGTACTTGCATGAGTGACCACGACTCTCGATCTTCTTGTACAAGGAAGTAGCTCCCTGTCTCACTCTGTCCTATGAGTGTGTAAGGAGAAGAGAGAAAGGGTCCCCAGGGGCTCCCTGAGGGTGTCCTCCCTTTGTCTGCATTTCCTCCATCTATTTCCTGAAGCGTAAGTGTGAAGCCTGGAACTGGAGCAGCAGACTATGAGGGTCAGCCACACACACGCACCCCCGTGTGCACACACACATGTACACACATGTGCGCACACACTTGCATACACACACTTGCACAGTGCACACACACACTCGCATACACACACTCGCACACGTGCACACATGCACAAACTCACATACACACTCACACATGCACACGTTTGCACACATGTGTCAACACACTTGTGCACACATGCACATGCACACATGCACAGAACTGTGATGGCTATCAGCTGTGGTCCTCATTTCAGCCAAACATTAGAAACATCCAAATACAGTCTTAAAAAAAGAAACATCCAGCAGCACTTGACGCTCCCAATCACCCCAAATACTGAAATGAAGACTTCAAAATAGAATCAGTGAGTGAAATTCACATCTTGTGAGGTTGGACTGGAACTGCTGAGGACATCTATGACTTCTGAGCTTCCTAGCGCTGTGCTGTGTGCCCGACAGTGAGGAGAGCCGCTCTGAGTCCTCTGTGGCCCCAGACAGGCGCAGCGGGACCAGAGCCACCGCACCCACCGATGGGCGTTATGGAGGGGCTCAGGCAGCCTGGAGTCCGCCGTGGCCCACATTTGCGTGCTCACCAAGCCTTCCAGCTGAGACTGCACCACTGGTGCAGGTCGATGAGCTTCGGCATCATGTGGAAAGCTTGCTTTTCTTGTTCTAACAATTTGGTTGAGATATGTTTCATGTATGAGAACAGTTGCCTATTCCAAGTGGACAACTCAAAGGCATTCCCTACCCCCATGGGTGGCATCATAACCCACCCCTGAACACCCCGGGGTGGCCCTCAGCCCACCCCCCGGCCGGTCCTGCGCGGTGGTCTCTGCACGGCTGGGCCTTCGCCGCCTCCTGCCTGGCTTCTCTCCAAGGCACAGTGCTCGCAGGGTTCGCTGGCGTAGCTGTGCGGGACACTCTTTCCTTCCTTGCTGAGTCCGTGGTGCAGTCTGTTAAGCCCAGACCTGCCCCACTCGCTCTGGGTGGTGCTTCCGCGTGGCCTGCACACTGCCCCTGAGCAGCACTGGCCCGGAACAATGCCAGCCAGCACTGCTCCGCTCTGTCCCATGTCTGGGTCCTCCTCCTGGCATGAGAGCACCACACTGAGGCAGCGGGGATGTGGGCGCCCCTGGGTCATGCATCGCGGAAGTCGCCTTGCCCGCTACCTTTCCGTCCCCCACAAAGGTGGCTTTTTACGGAAATCCCAGAAGCCACTCAGAAAAAACACAGGAGAGCAGCTCACCAGCAGCCAGAGCTCTGCCCAGTAAGCGGAAACTGAAGTCTGCAAGGGTGAGGACTGAAACCCAGGTCACCCTGCACAAGAAGAGCCACACATTTAGACGCCAAGCGCTCAGGGAGGTTAGCCCCCTGCTCACAGCCACGACTCGTGAGCCAGATTCCTCATCGGGTCACCGCCGAGTCTAACCTGTGGCTTGTTTTGGTTCTTGTCCAGTTTGGTTTGTGGCCAGAATCGTAGAACGAACTGAGTTCATGAAGCCAGGTAGTGCCTGCAGAGCTTCAGTTGTGGAGGAGGGGCGGCGACGTTGCCCAAGGCTCTGCAGCACTGTCTCCCGTTGCACCGCACACTTAAAATGGTTAGAACAATCAACTGGGTTGTGCACGACCGACCACAATACAAAGGAAGAAGTAGTCACTGCCACACAGCCTGGGTGGCGTAAGTTAACACACAAGACACTAAAGTACTAGCCGGCATGCGGAAGCACACGCAAGTGGCGTGTTTCATGAATAAAGACCTCAGAGCTCACATATTTCTGAAGAATAATAATTGCAAGGATACTCATAGAGATGTGGAGAAGGCGGGGCACAACGCCCAGCATTACTAGCACAATCTCAGCTTAGCCTAAAACGTTTTGAGGTCCAGGGGCCTCTGCATGGGAGCCACGCGTGAATCAGGGCAACGAAGCATCCACCTGGACTGCTCGGGGGAAACAGGTGCCATTGCTGATCTGGATAAATTTGCCCAGTTTTGAAAAAGGCTGCCTGTTATTTCTGCAAACGTCACCGCTGGATGAGTTTAGCAATTCGGGCAGGCTTGTAGGCCCAGGGCGCTGCTCACACCTCTCCATGAACAGCAGAGACCTGTGGGTGACCTCCTGGGGCTACTTCTATCCCTCAGGAATCACCTTTTGGCACCTGTGGTGGTCAGGGCCTCCTCCTGTGGCAGAAGGTCCTGGGGTTACTCACTTTGGTCTTGAGTTTGGAAGGACTTTGAAAATCTGAGACAGGAAGGCCAGAACTTCAAGGAGATGAGGTAGGCAGGCTTCACCAAGTATGGACAAGCTCGGCCTCCTGACCATGGACAAACGGGTGCTGTCATGTTGGGCAGGCTGTGTGCACTGGCTTGATTGGGTGCCCCTTGCGCTGTGTAAGCTCCAAGCTCCCTGCTGCCTATCTCTGCCTCTCCTGCCTTCTGCACAATTCAAGGATCTCAGGAGAGAAGCAGAATCCTACAGAAGCCCCCATGGATCCTTGCCACCACCCCAGGCGCCCTGTGGCCGGACACCAACAGCTCTTGAGCCCATGCACATCACAGCCTGCCTAGCTGTCCTCTCTTTGCCAGCCATGCCCCCTGCTACCCTCCCCAAGCCACTCCCTACTTTGCACAGCCCAAGTTGGGGCCCCCTTCTACAGCCTCTCTGTTCCTCAGGTAGCGCAGCGTTCCCTCCTCTGGGTTTCCAGGCAGCTACCCACCCATCCGGCTCTCTTGATGTCCTTCCAAGGGGAGGATGGCTTCCTGGAGCTCTCGCAGCTGCTGGGTGTGACTCCATCAAGGCACACTGGACACAGAAGCATGGAGTGTGGCTTCCGTAACTGCACCCTGACCCTGATGGTGCCTACGAGCTCGTTGGATGAATGAGAGACTGGTCCTGTTTACTTGGCTTGGATAAGATAGGAGACAATCCAGCAAGTCTTGGGAACAATAAGACCTCTGGCTCAGAAAGCGTCAGGGTTATCAGGAAGATCATGAGAAGAGCTCAAGAATTTGTCTGACTTCAGTGGAGCTGGTTGGCCTGGACACCCTGCGCTGGCCACAGCTGTGTTTCATGTTGCTGGAAACAGAATATGTAGTACTCACCAAAAACTCAGTGGCTCATTGCTTGGAGCAGGACCATGGAGTGGCCAGCCGCCAGGGAGGGAGTGATTCCGTGTGGCTTTGTCAGGCACAGTGAGGCCAGACTCCTCCTTCCAGAGCAGCGGGTCCTGGACTTTAGTCCTGCCTGGACGATAATTTGGGGATGGCACAGTAGAATATGCATGAGCAGGGGATGGGCAGCCACAGGGTCCTCTTCAAAAGGCTTGCACGCAGGGCTTGGCCACTCTTGATTCTCCTGAACGGTGCCACAATTTGGATAGGCAAGATCACCCTGAAAAGGTCGTGCCTGCTCACTGGACAGGATAGCATGTGTTGCGGCCACCTCTGTTGTCCTGTGACAGAAGATTAGGGGACACAAGAGTGCCCCACAGATGGGCTAGCCCTGGGCACCCTGCCAGGGCCATACAGAGCACAGGTGCAGCCAGCTGGGATGCCCTGAATCCAGCCAGCTGAGGAGCTGCACGCTCAGAAACGAGAGCAGAAATGCTGGGTCCCTGAATGCTGCTTTTCTGTCAGTAACCTGCTCAGAAAGGTACCATAAAGCATGTGAATCAGTTCCAGCCTGGAAGCCTTAAGGCTGGTAATTACAAGCTCCACCCGCACCATGTATCTATCAGTCCCCTTCCTACACCGAGAAACAAATTTGCTCCTGTGTTTCCTAGAGAAAGGCCTCCCCTCTTCTCTAGAGTGTGAACTATTTTTCTTTTTTGTCACCAGGTATCAAACTCGGGACCTTGAGTTTGCCAGGCAGGATCCTGTGCTCCTGAGCTGTACCCCTGGCCCTGTAACATCTTTCGAGAGTATGTATGGCATAAGGCAAATGGCCCAGGCTGTAGGTACCTGGTTCAAATCCCAATGCAGCTGCAAGTTCTGGGCTTGGAGAAGATGTCTTCCTTCAGTGTGCTCTGTTGCCTCTGCCATAGAAGAGGGATAAAATACAGGTGGCTGCAGACCCATGGAGAATAGCACAGGTCACCATGAGTTGTCTCTCCCTGCTACCTGTGGGGGTTACTTAACCTCCAAGATGAGGCTTAGTGAGCACCGGGCACCCTCTCCACTGTGCCTTGAATGGTAACATGTACCAAAAATAGGTGGTCACTAGTGAAATCCCTGAGAAGCCCAGGGCTGAAGTAACACATTCAGAAAGTTAGCAGTATGGGCCTCTGTGTCACTTCCCTCCCAGGGTCTGAAGGCTTCTGGCCCTGCCGCTGCCCTGAAAACCGCGATGCTGAGGTGGTTCTGTTTCCCTATTAACTTCTCCTTCTCTACACAGAGAAAGTGACAGGGGGACACATCATGCCATCTCCAAGGCTGGCCTAGGGTGACAAGAGCAGCTCCTGGTGTCTGCAGCCCACGCTGACAGCTTACACTGTGTGGTCTGCAGTTTTCTTTGTACAGCCTTTTCATTCCAGGAGCGTCACCAGGTAATCAAACAGCACAAACCTTTGTGAGTAGAGCCGCAGTGGCATAACATGTTCACAAGCTGCCGCAGAAGACATGCAGAGAAGCACACTGGAAAACAGCTATGGCAGGGGTAGAGGAGGTGTGAGTGGAGGAATAGCCAGGACTGTTGGGAGGCTGAGGGGACACAGGAAGCAGCCCCTGTCCAGAGCCTGCAGAGCAAAACAAGCCCTCCAGCCTCTGGCCTCCAGCACTGTGTGTGAAGAGAGTCCCATTGTTTCATACCACTCTGCCCGTGGCTGCTCATTGTGACGGTCCTTGGACACAAATACAGTCTCCTGTGTTTGCATTTCTGAAGGAGAGAGGGTAGCCCAAGGAAATCTGAAGGAAGACTGATCCATCACAGGAAATGACCAGTGCATGTGTCAGAGTGGGAACAGCCTCTGGTGTCCAGTGATGGGCCCTGAGCCAGCGTGGCTGCAGCAGAGACTAGAGGGCTAACAGGGGCACGTCATGAAAGGTCTGGGAGCTTGCAAAATGTTCAGCTTTTACTCTGAGTGCAAAGGCAGCTGCTGCAGTTGTAAACAGAGGCAAAGCCTGGTCTGACTTGAATGTTAGTGAGATGAGTCCATTTTCCTCAATGAGAATGAAGGGAAGAAGAGCCATGGTGGTATTAGGTACAAACCCGTGCAATTGACTAGGTGCAGGCATTCTGACATGTGTAGAAGATTTATTGGGGGCAGCAAGCAGACCAAGACAGCAGCAAACAAGGCAAGGTGGAGGGGGGCATTTTTGAGCTGGAACAGCTGAAGGAGAACCAATCTTGGCAGGGCTACCTGGTCTGTGGGGGACTTTTGATGTTAACAGAGGAGAGTTGCTGTGGTTGCTTGCCCAGGTCAAATTTAGGCAGATTTCTTCTGTGCTTTGGGGCTTGGCTCTGTATGGAGCCAAAGGGGAGAGAGTAGAGTGTTTCGGGCAGGGTACCTGGGAAACTTTGAGTCCTGATCTATCATACCAGGCTCTATTTGATAGAAAAAGTGTAAAGAAATCATCTGGCTACTTCCTGCTGACTGGGGGCATTGTGACCGGAGAGTCTGGAGATCAGGGTGAGGAATTTTTGTTGGTAAAGGGGTCTCATTGGAGTAATGCCTGGTAGGAGTAATTTGGGAGAAACATTTAGTTAAAATTTTGGGCTGTTAATCTGATGACAGCACTGCAGATGAGGAAAATGAAGCTGGGAGGCCATCGTGAACATAATAGTGAACTCTGCAAGGGGCCCTACGAAGAGAGAGAACCAAGGGAAAATGGAGCTGCATATACCAAGGCGCCACACAGAAACAGCTGTGCCCATTTCGTGTTGCTTGTCTGGAGGTGTGTTGAATGAAATGAGTTTGGTACAAGGGAGCATGTGAGGTTGTGGGAAAAGGGGAGCTGTAAAAGGGAGAGGTCAATGCCTAAAGGCCTTTGAGGACAGGTGTGTGTGCATTATTGTATAGAGCCAGGATGGCCATGAGACCAGGCCTTGGAGGGGACATGCACAGCCAACACTTGGTGAGGAAGGCGGTCTGCGTAGAAGCAACAAGGGAGTCTATGGTTTAAGTGTGTCATTTTACCATGATCATGTTGAAGGGGAGGAGTAAGGAGGTAGCAAATGTTGGGCTTGAGTCCCCTCGGATGTTTTGGGGCTGTTAGGTATTGGGGAATGTGGGGAAAGGCTATAGGATCTTTGAGGCACATCACTGTAGGAATAGCGTATGTGGCACAAGTGGGACTGGAAGTGTCTCAGAGTATGTGGTCAACAAGGGAAGGGAGAGGGAGGAGCTGGCTATGCATTGAGGTTAGGTTGATAAGATGATCACTGTGGGGAGAGAGGTGAGAGAGACATGGAGCTTTTGGATGAAATCTCTCCCCATGAGAGGTATGGAATAGATTGGGATTATAAGGAAATTATGAGTGAATGACAGTGTCTAGAGTCAGCAGGGAATGGGCCTGTCTGAAGGCAGCATGTAGGTTGGCCATCAACACCCACTATGGAGACAGTAGATCTAATATAGCAATTTCAGAACTCAGGGAGAACACTATATGTGGAGTCAGTGTCAGCAAGTAAACAGTTTTTTTGCCTGAAATGTCCAGCAAGACTTGGGACTATGACAAAGATACTATGATGTGGTCCATGGACCCTAAGCTCTGTCATTCCTCTTCAGTGGCAAGACTGAGCAGGTCAGGTATTGATGGATCTGGCTATAGTGAGGTTTCCTGTGAGGGCAGGGAATTGGATGACTTACCCACTCTCTGGTGGACAGGGCAGTCATATTTCTGGTGACCCTTGAGCTTATAGCTGGAACCAGGTGCCAGTGGTGGCCGTAGGTTGAGGCAGGTTCATGCCCAGTATCCTTCTTTGCTGCACTTGTCAGGAAGAGCTCAGGAGGGCAGCATTGTTTTGGCTCAGCGTTCTTTTTTTTTTTTTTTCCATAACCAGGGATTGAACTCAGGCCCTTGCGCTTGCCAGGGAAGCGCTTATTCCACTGAGCCATCTCCCCAGTCCCATGTGTTACCTTGTTAAGATACTTTGATGACAGTCCTGAGAGTCACAGCCAAAAGTTGGCCCTTGTGTATAGTTAATTTTGTTCTCTGTCATTGAAGACATGGAAAGTCAGGTTAAGTAAGTTTCCCTGTGGGGTTTAAGGGCTGGGATTTGTCTTTTTATGTTGGCATGAATGTCAGGAGCAGATCAGAATATAAAATAGGAATTAATAACAGTTGTTTCTTTAGGAGGATCTGGGTCTATATTAGTACTTGATTATCAGAATTGTATCTGAGTATCAATCACGTTGATATAAAGTCTGACCAGAGAACTGCTATTTCTTATCAACCACGGGCATTTTATCAGTTAAATTCCTGTACGGTGTTAATAGATAGCAGTTAAACTTTTACAGAGAACATTTGACATCAACAGTCATACATAGTAGCGTCGCTTAACAGTCATTACAGATGATGAGGAACTTATCATTTAAGTGATGACTTCATGTTGGCTTGGCACAAACCCCTTATTGTAGGTGTTTGGAGTATAAGAGGAATATATTTAAATCATTGACCAAATTATTGAGGCTGTCTTTTAAGGAGATTATTGGAGGCTTTCCACTGATGAACAAAGTTTGGCCACCCCTCTATACACCACATAAGAGTGCTAGCCAACAATTTCCTCCAAATTTAATGGTTTTTGTTTAATTGTAAATTAATTTTGATATTATTTATACCAGCTGGTAACTCAGGTGAAAGCACACTTTTAAATCTATATTTTAAAGCTCAAATAAAAAGAGCAGCTGGCCCAGACCCAGTCCTAGCCCAGGTCCAGTGAGTGTGTGGAGAG
>NW_004524580.1:35755616-35779835 GCF_000260255.1 Octodon degus | reverse complement strand
TGTCTTTAGAGCAAACGAAGGCTTTTAAGGGATTTTTGACCACTTGCTACTGCGATAGTAGTTTTAAGAGGTTAATGAATATTTTTGATGATGACCAAATTTGAGCTGAATCAGGCTTTAAAACTGGGGGGGGGTGTCCTCAGGGACAAATGTGGCTGTGCTGCCTCAGAGTGTCTACCAAGGAATGTGAACACAGTCTATTCTGTTCCCTGGATGGAGAGAAATCCAGACACAGGCGTGCAATTTTGGAACTGAGAGGGTGAGCCACTTGTCTTTAGCAGGATGCGAAGGTGGTAACCCTCTGCTAAGGACTGTAGAGACAGCTTCCACTCAATCTGGGACCAGAAATCTCGGTGGGACCCAGCTCACCTGGACTGTTGGAAGTAGACCAGTGTTGGATGCAGGCTGGCAGCAGCAAATAGGCATATTCCAGAGAAAAGAAGCTTGGTCAATAGGCAGGGTGCTCAGGACTGGTGGGGGCTTGGCCCCCAGGAGCCTCATACACTGCCTATCTGAGTCACAAGGCAGCCGGGGCTCAGGAGGGGCTTTAGCCAAGAGGATCTGTTGGGGGCTGAAAGATAGGCAGAGTTTTGGGTGATTGCGGAGGGAGAAGAAAGCAAGGATGCAGGGGACCTTAGGCTATTTCCCATCGCAGTGACAAAAGTTATCTAAATTCAAAAAGGTGTCATAATCAAGAGTTCTTGGGGGGGGAGCAGATAGTTTCATTGTCCAGCTTGTGGTCAGACTGTTTGGCAGAGGAAAACTAGGCATTTGACTTTGAGGTTGGAGAAGCCTAAAGGGCCTCTAAGGACAGACTTAAGACAGTCCTAGGACAGAAGAATAGTTCTGAGAGGGAGTAGACAGAGTAGGGGGAGGGAAAGTGAAAGGAGGCTAAGGGCAATGGTCATGCTGCAGGAGTCCCAGAAGGGACATGAGGGCAAAGCCTTCCAAGCAGGTGTCCATGGATGGAGAGGAGGCCCAGTGGTAGGAAGGAGTGGCTCAGCATGTCCACATGACTTCACAGAGTGGGGCCAGGGCTGGCCAACAGGCACAGAGCCAGGAGAGGAGCCACCCAACGTAGAGATAGTCACCCTCAGGGAGAAGGTAGGATGAAACAGAAAATGAAAGAGCAGAAAAGGACCTCAGTGTCAGAGATATCCTGGAAGGAACCTTGAGGGAGTTCAGAGGCTATTCATCCCAGGTACAAGTCAAAGGAGTCTCAGGGAAGAGCTTTGGAGGCAGAGGTGAGCAAGCTGTTTGGGTATGACATTTGTCTTCAAGACGTGTAGAGAAGGAAAGAGAAAATTAAAGTATGAAAGTGATCTCATCTGGGCTAAGGTTAAGGATGAAGCCTTGGAGACATTCCTCACTGATAGATTGAAAGAAGGAGTAGACTGTAGGCAGCAAGTCCTGAGGGAGAAATGCCCCTTTTGTCTTCCCCTCAAACAAGTTGGACAATAGAAGAGGAGAGATTTGTGTTTAGGTTCAATGAGGGACTAGGACATACATGGGTTTAGGTGTTTAGGTCAGCAAGGGAGGTCTGGGGCTGTGGTCCACTCAGAAGGGCTGATGGCAGACTGGGTCAAGACCCTGGTCAGGAGGGACCAGCAGAAGCCCTGGCATCCCTCCTGGGTTTTGGCACCAAATGTTAGGTATGAACCCCCACAATCGACCAGATCAGGCATTCTGACGTGAGTAGATTTATTGTGGGCAATGAGCAGGCTAGCTGTCTAGTGGACAGCAGCGAACAAGGCTCAGCACAGGGATTTTAAGGTGTTTTGTGGTGTGTGTGTGGGTGTTTGTGAGCTGGAACAGCTGAGGGAGAACCAATCTTGGCAGGGCTACCTGGGCTGTGGGGGACTTTCAGTGTTAACACAGGAGAGTTGCTGTGGTTGCTTGCCCAAGTCTAAGTCAGGCACACTTGTTCTATGGTTTTGGGCTTGGCTCTGCATGGGGCTGAGGGGGAGAGAGTAGAGAGAGTAGAGTGTTTGGGGAAGGGTACCTGGGAAACTTTGAGTCCTGACCTATCAGGTAAAGCAAGGCCAGCTAGGAGCCCTGCCAAAGTCCAGGGGAGATATAATGGGGACCTGGGACAGGAGGCAGTGGAGGAGGGGTAAGGTGTCAGCAGGACTCACAATCAGTGGGCCCACACACCTGTCCCTGGGCCACAACTGACCTGCTTTGGGCACGGTGGATAGGACTGGCTGTTAGTACAAAAGGAATCAGGGTCACCCAGGCCCACTTGTCCTGGTACCTTTTTCAGCATAAGCTTTCTGAGAGTCCTCCCGTTGGCTGATGCATCACAGATTGTGCTGTTGCTATCAGCACCATCTTAAGGTGGTGATTTACAGACCCGAGGAGAAGCTGCGGAATAGCTGGGCTTTCTGAGCCAGTGAGCAAAGATTCCACGAACACTCACAAGACCGTGTGGATGTGCACTGCCACTTCTCTTGGGAGATGCCATACTTGCTTGTAAAGAAACCACCAAACCCTTTTGCCAGGCAGCTGTCCTCTCTCCTGCTCTCCCAGCTTATGGGTGAGTTCCAGTTGATTCCCACCCCTGTCGACACAGGCAAGCCAGTCCTCTGGGTGGAGATGCTCTTCTAGGTATGCAGTGTGATGTCGT
Organism: Octodon degus; assembly: GCF_000260255.1. Lineage (NCBI taxonomy): Eukaryota > Metazoa > Chordata > Mammalia > Rodentia > Octodontidae > Octodon > Octodon degus. The sequence goes on along the minus strand of NW_004524580.1, from coordinate 35,777,209 downwards.
TGTGGTTTTAGCTCTTCTCCTCATTGCTAACAAAGCTGAGCATCTTTTCTGTGCCTGCTGGCCATTCTTTTATCTTCTTTTGAAAAGTGTCTGCTCAAATATTTGGTTAATTTTTACAACTTTCTTGAGATAGAAAATATAGACCAGAACGGTCACATCACAAGGCATGTAGTCTGATAAAGCATGAAGACAAATGACTGTCCACACAGCCGTGTGCAAATCTTCCATCAAAGTGTTTACGTCAGAGCGTGGGTCTCTGTTTCAGTGAGCGTCTGAGTTCCTGGATGATGGTTTGATCTTGAGGTTTGTTTTGGATCTCTGTTGTGTTCAGCTGGTTGCACCCAGACTACTTTATCCCTACCATGAACGCCTGGCCCTTCTTGGTATCTACGGAATGCCCAGCGCCCAACACAGCCGCTCGCACTGACTGGCCACAGCTCTCCGGTCCCAGCCCCATGTGGATGTGGGAACTACCCATCTTCAGCTCCCTGGCTGCTCTTTGTCCAACCTACTTACACTCAGATTCAGCTAAGGGTCAGGGACAGCCAGACACCAGTGCCAACACGCTACCCACTCACAGCTCACTCCTCTCTGGTTCTCTGCCCTGTGGCCACTTGGAATTTTCAAGCTCTGATATTTGTCTTGATCAGAAAGATGCCAGGCTTTCCTGAGACCCCGCCTGCTGACCTGGAGTCTGAAGAGTGTCCCCCACACACAGAAAGCCAGGACAGTCATGAAGGTCACATCCCCCAGGACTGGGATCCCCACTTCTTATTGGCCACTGTCTGGAAACTGGTCTTTCTCATCTACTTTGTCCCTTTCTCTGTTTATAGCCAGTGAGTTTGTCCAATCCCAGTTATTCCTTTGCAGCTTGAAACAAAAATTCTGTGTAGAAACAGATTTAGGCACAGTTTATAGTAATGTTCTATGCTGGCTGTTAGCCGTCCGTCACGCTGGCTGCCACATTCTGTGATGTGTTACAATTAAGTAGTAGTGGTGCCCCTGGCTTGGGAAGGAGGGATCCAGGCTCCTGCCTCAGATCTGGAAGCCAACATTTCTCCAGCAACGTTGATTCCTAGAGTTAGAGAAATGGCAGGCAGGGACTGGCCCTGCGTCACAGGTGAGCTCACCGCAGAGGGACCGGCTGCTGGGTCGCAGCCTCATGGGCTGACTGGACACATGGAAGCTTTGGCTAATTTTAAAAGAAGAAATGTACTTAAATCTGGGAACTAGTCCCAAGTCAAGTTCGGCACCGAGGAACCCTTATGCAAATGCTTTGATCAGACACCTCCACGTCATTTCCCAAACCCTGATAATGCTGGTTCTCAGTGACGTCAGTAAACGTTTAGCTTATCTCAGATGTACATAAAACTCTCAGAATCACCAACATAACATTCACCTCAGATGCTGCAGATGTTTAAATTTAGTTTATAGATATTTTTATTCCACTGGAGATGTAATCCAATTATTGTGTTTTGAAATAGTTCTCTATTTGGTTGTGTAATGACTCCAACAGAAATAACTAAATTTACTTTTCTTACTTCGGTCTCAAGTTTTAGAAATTTCTCTTTTGATGTAAATTTGAGTTTGCTTTGCAATTATGTGAGCCATCTTCCTTGTTCTAGGGTGGACTCTACAGGGCAGCAGTGGCCAACCTGTGGCCCTGTGCTGCAGCGGGCTGTTAATGCGACTGAAAGCTCTGGAAGGTTGGTCGCCGTGCGCCAGGTGAGGCACCGCGGAGGTGTTTGGCTTCCTCTCCCACTCGGCTCAGACCTTGTTTCTCGATGACCTCAGAGCCGCTGCCGCCTTTTTCCTGTGTGCTCTCGCGTTTTCTCATCATGCGTACGACTGCGCCTGCGTAAGTAAGCAAGTCTATTTCCCGTGTGTAATTGGTATCTGCAGGCCCGTGATCCTTAATTATATATCTTTGTGAGTCTCCTAGTTTGCCCATTTTGGTCTAGAATAGAATCTGGATCTCTCAGCAGATTCACGCTGGCCACAGCTCTGAATAGAGCAGAGTTGGCACAGGTGCATTTTGGGTTTTCCACTCCGTCATTCGCCTGTCCTTGTGCTAAGGCCATTTTTAGATTCTCTTTAAAGTTCACATAAATGTTGGGTCTGTTGATGACAGGAGGCTCTCATGGCCCATTTGGAGGTAATGTGGAGAGAAACACCCTTTTTTTTTTTTTTGTATTTAGTACAGGGTCTCATTGTGTAGATCTGACTCGTAGAGATCTTCCTATTCTCAGCCTTCCAAGCGCTGAGATTACAGGCGCGCACCACCATGCCCAGTCTCAATCGCCATCTCAGTGCACCCCGGAGGGCACACTGGGGATTGAACCCCGGCCACTGTGCTCTGCCTAAGCAGGCACTTTAGTCCGCTGAGCTATCTGGCTGACCCGAAACACCCTCTTCTGTCCTACTACAGTGGAACAAATGTCGCTGACTCCAGCAGTGTCAAAATCAGTGTGAAAGGGTCACATAGACACAAGGTGGTGGAGCTGTCCTGCCCGACACCCAGCTGGACCCAGAGCTGGACATAGCTGACCACATAATACAAAGCAGGGCGGGGGAGGGGCGGCGGGCCAGTCATGAGGGAGCTGATGAGGAGAGACGCCAGGCACACAGCTGGGGTCAGTCAGATGTGATTATGCTATGCAGGGCTGTGTGACACATTGACAATGGCAAAGCTTCTGTCTTTGGCAGGCAGAGGAGAAGAGAAAAGAAGAGCACTGGTGTGCGGATGCAGGTGTCTCCCGGGCTGTGCAGAGTGCGCACATCGCAGGGGTTAGAACTCTGGGTCTGGAAGGTCAGTGGTGCCAAGTTCCTGGGCCTCCCAGCTCCCCGGGGCAGATGGCCAGGGAACCAGCTCTGCCGTGTGCCCCAGCGCAGCCACTGGAGTCGTCCCAGTGAAGCTGAGGCCTGAAGCAGGGCTCCACAGTGTCTGACATTGCCCACAACCTCTCCTTTGGCCACACACCCCATTTTCTGAGACTTCCTTCCTGTCTCCTTTCCTTCCTGCTTTCTCTGTTTCTCCTATGGTCACTGGGAGAAGCCCACTGCAGGGCAAACCTGGCCCTCGCTGCAGCACCAAATCCTCTGCCTAGGTCCCCACTTCAGCTTCTAACAGCCTCTTTGCAGCGGCACATGGTCCCCAGATTCCCCTGAGACCCTGTCCAAGTGTAAGGGTGCTGATGTTCAGCCATCTGTGAGCTTCACGTAAGAGCAGCTCCCCCAACCTCCAACCCAGTGCCACAGCCTCAGTGGCCACGTGAAGTCCCTGAGGCCCTGGGATGCGCAGTGACTCTTCACCTCTCCTCAGCAACCATGGGGAAGTGAAGTGCGTATGTGGGCACTAGTGGGGGGTTTGTGCCAGGCGATGCTGCATCTCCTGAAGATAAAGGAGAGGACAGAGCAGGCCAAGAGGAGGCTGCCCTGGTGCAAGTATGGATGTGCCAGGCCTTCTGCTGAGGGCTCTGCTCGGGACAGCCCTCTCAGATACGTGGTTTTGTTAAGCCTCTTATTTACGTGACTAAAATGGGCATTGGCTGGATGGATCAACCTGACATCTGGGTTTGTATCCTGCTCTTCCTCTACCCAGTTGGGAGTGAGTTTCTTTTAACTGTTCTTGGCCTTATTTTCCCTATCTAGAAAAATGGGGTCACCATAGCCACTATGACCTTCTTGTCTCCTGATGAACAGGCAGGATCTCACCTGGAAGAGAGACAAATGACAGCACAGCACACACTAATGGGGGCAAAAGTGCTAGCAAGTTCTGTGTATTTCCAGCTTTAGGTCTAGACAAGGCACTCATTCGTGTCAGCATTTGCCTACCCCCCCCCAGTGAGGTTCTAAGGGTCTGGATTTTGTTTTCTTCGTCTCAAAAATGTGGAAAATTTTGTGTGGAAATGGGTTGATTATGCTTTGCAGCTGAGTTATAGGAGTACAGGGAATGTTTCTGAGAAATTCTTACCAGTCTCTAAGAAACAGTGTTTGGTTGATGAATTTTTCCTATGATAATTAGTATTACCAACACTGTCATCACCATCAGTAGTATTCCCTGATTATGACCATCTTCCCAGCAATGAGGACACCATATGTTGTAGCTTGCATCTGGATGTCCTCCTAAAACCTCATGCACTCATAAGTGGGGCTTCTCAGAGTCACATGTGATACTGAGATTAAGGGTGTGTGGTCTTAGCCCATTGATTGGTCTAGCGTGGCTCTGGGTGTGCGTAATGGCAAGCCCTGACCTGGGTGCAGGTGGCATCTCCCCCATGTCTCATAGCCTGGCTAGGGTGGAAGGAAAGGAAGCTGCTGCTGCTCTTTGCAGCCTCCCACCTGCCGCACCTTGGACTGTTTCTCCTCTGTGATGCCCAGGGACCAGCTGAATATGTAATGAAACCTCTGCAGCCTGTGAGCTGAAACAGACCTTTCCTCCTGTAACTTCTTTCTTTCTTTCTTTCTTTCTTTCTTTCTTTCTTTCTTTCTTTCTTTCTTTCTTTCTCTCTCTCTCTTTCTTTCTCTTCTTCTTCTTCTTCTTCTTCTTCTTCTTCTTCTTCTTCTTCTTCTTCTTCTTCTTCTTCTTCTTCTTTCTTTCTTTCTTTCTTTCTTTCTTCTTCCTTCTCCTTCTCCTTCTCCTTCTCCTTCTCCTTCCCCTTCCCCTTCTCCTTCTCCTTCTCCTTCTTCTTCTTCTTTTGCAATACTGGTGATTGAACTCAGGACCCTGCACTTGCCAGGCAAGCGCTTATTCTACTGAGCAGTCTCCCAGGCCTCCTGTAACTTTTGGTTGCCGGGTATTTTGTCCCAGAAATGAGGAAGGTAACTAAGACAGCATTGAAACACATTGATCTGGGTTGGGGGGAGGATAGAATGGACTGAGCCCGCACCGGGGCCTGGTGCTCACAGGGCAGCTGTTCACCACATGCTTCCATTAACACTGAGCACCACAGGTTCACCCCTGCTACCTACTGACAAGTAATATTGAGGTTATGGAACTGATTATTAGTGATCTTTAATGACCTCCTAGAAGATCTCAGTGACAGGCATCAAGTCCCCTGGGGCTGCTCCACTGGAGAGTTTCACACAAAGCCAGAGGATGCTCGTAGGGCACACACTGTGTACACCCGCAGCGGCCCCTCCACTGGGTGCTCGTAGGGCACACGCTGTGTACACCCACAGCGGCCCCTCCACTGGGTGCTCGTAGGGCACACGCTGTGTACACCCACAGCGGCCCCTCCACTGGGTGCTCGTAGGGCACACGCTGTGTACACCCGCAGCGGCCCCTCCACTGGGTGTCTGTGAGCCTCCTCTCCCTGCCCTGGACCCCAAACATTCCCAGTGACAGCACTGTAGCTAACTGCCAGGTGCCACTGTGCTCTGTGTAGACCTTCCCCTAATCCTAATTTGAATTCTGACCCTAACTCTATCCATGAACACATGAGGATTTGGGGACATCTATGTATAAATCCTAACCTTGGCTTTCTTCTTTACAGTTTCCTTTCTGACGGTATTTGGATGGAGTCCAGCATAGAGAAGATGCTGTGTCTCCATCTCTGCTGGACCTTAGGGTCTACATTGGCAAATAGAAGGCCATGCTGGGCCACCGTTGATTTTTTTGTTAATAAAGTTTTATTGTCATACAACCAAGTCCTTTCATTCATATACTGTCCATTTTTTGCTTCCATAATACAGTGGCATGGCTGAGTGCTCATAAGAGAGTAATGGCCCATAAAGCTGAAGATGTTTCTCATTGGTCCTTTAGAGAAAGGGTTTGCCTGCTGCTCAGTGTAATTGGGGCACCCTAAGGTGAAGTGGCCACTCTCTCTTCCAGGATCAAATGCTTCCTGTGGGTTTCTGAGTCTCAGCTCCCTGCTCTCTCTTCCCTGTTACTGCCTATCATCGACCGTACTCATCTCAGGCTTGGATGATTATTCCCTCTCATCGCCCTCTTGACCCCAAGTGAATGCAGCTCCCATTACCTTGGACTGGCTCTCACACAGTCAACTTGCCAGTGTCCCATGGTCACTCTAGGACACGCTTTTACAGACTTGCTGCCTGGACTGCTCCACGATGCTGGACTAGGCTTCCTGCTGAAATTCCCTTACAGACCAACTGGCAGCTGCTGGGAGAAACTCGCCCACCTCACATCCATGGGGAGGAGGGGGACTGGTTAGGCAGGTGCAGAGCTAGGCTCAGCCCATGATTTTACGTATCTCTTCATCCACCCTTGGCCCCAGGCCTGGCTGGTCTCCTTAGATGCCACCACACCACACAGCTGCTGCCAAAATTTTTTTCAACCTTCACCAGGACTGGTATGATCAAGTTCCTTTTTAAAGAATTTAGATGCTATGGAAGAAGGGGGAAAATAAAGCAAAAAGAGTTAAAGTTCTGAGTCAGTGTTGTTTCCTAGGGATGAACTCTTAATTTCTACATCAGCTTCCGACCCAGAAATTCTGATGTTCAGTGTGTTCGCACAGTGAGAGTATTAGCCCATTTTTCATTAGTGTAACAAACTTCCTGAGGCAGGCTGACATTAAAAAGAAAGAGGCTTATTTGGCTCATGGATTTGCAGCTTCAAGGGCATGGTACAAGTGGCAGCTCAGTTTTGAGTATAGCCTTTTGCTGGCAGAATTCCAGGCAGTGCATGGCATCACATGGCAAGAGATGGGAAGCTTATGTGTCTATATCAGGTGTCTGATCTCTGGCCCTTTTCTTAAAATGCACCCAGATTTAAGCACTAGGATCAGCCCAAATGACCTTATCTAAGCCTAAGCATATCCCAAAAGGCACCTCTCTAACATCATAGTAGAATGGTTTCCATCCTCCTCATACCATTAGGGTTTGACCTTGGGATTGAATTTCTGCACAAGTTTAGAGAAGGCCTACAGACAAACCACATGCAAAGCATCCCAGGGGTACTACTGGTACTTGCAGGTACTGCATTTAGCACACATGGTCAGGACTCCTGGTCAGCTGTGTGACATTAGTGTATCCTGGGGGTCTTTCTGATTTATGAAGGACTAAAACCCTCCCCACAAACACCCTAAAGCATGCTTTCTGTCCCAGTTGGCCTGTCCATCATCTTGACCTAGCTTTAAAGGAGTGAAGGAACAGCATGTATTAGGAGAGGGTTCTTCAGAGAGGGGCAGTAGGAGAAGGAACTTCCACTGAGCAGGACAGTTAGCATTTGCCAGAATGAATGACCACTATTGAAAACACATGAGCAAGCATCCCATTTCTGAATATCATAATGCATATTACTGTTTGCAGATGTCAAAAGATGCTCAGGGAAGGCTGATTTCCACTTTTTCTCTCAGAAGGACAGGACTCTGTTCTGTCCAACAAGATGCTTTCTTTCCCTTCAAAGCCTTGAAATTAGTAACATATTCCACAGCCTGGAGACAGCAAGTGCAGCGCTAAGACACATATTGCGCTGTGCCTTGGGGGTGGGCAAGAAGCCAGCTGGGAGTGTAACCTGCACTCCAGGGAGTCACCAGATCCCGGTGCCTGTGGAGGGTTGCTTTTCAGCCACCTTCAAAATTATTTAGATATGGGCTGGCAGGATAGCTCTGTGGACCAATGCGCCCACTTAGGCAAGCTTAGGCAAGCACAGGGTCCACGGTTCGATCTCTGGCACCACATGCCATGCCAGCCCTGCCCCCAGGGTGGGCCGAGCAGGCCACCAAAAAAAGATGTAAAATTATTTAAATAATGATCTTTCAAAGTGTGGCCTCTTTCCCCCCCCCCACTCTTTCTTTTATTTGGTTGTGAACAAATTTAATTGGCTGATAACAACCTCATCTATTTCATATTTACACCGTCTTTCCTGATGGCCATCTAGGTAACTAGTTAAACTTACCTTCCACTCCTCCAAGATCTCACCAGCTCTATGCTACTCACCACTCTATTTGTGGAGTTCCTAGTTTTCATTTATTCATCTACTATTTCTAAAAGTTCTATTTGATTCAACGCCTGTTTTACTTATGCAACTGATCAATTAATTGTTTTACAACCGCGTGTTTGCAATATATGATGCACACACTCCTCGTGGGGAACTGATAGCCACACAGACTCTGTCTCAGGCCCTTTCCTCACCCTCCACTCCTTCTCTCTCTTTCCCTCCTCCATCTCTCCATCCCCTTCTCCTTTGAGAAAGATCCACCACCCCACTTCCCATTGGCTAGCTGTTATTTTGCTCTTTGTTTATACTTCAGATTTCTTATAGAAGAGGAACTGTGATTTTTAAGCTTGTGTATCTGATTGATTTCACTTAATAGCGCGGTCTCGAGGTGTAGCTATTGTCTTACCAATGACTGAAGTTTATCTTTTCTTATGGCAGAGTAGTACTCCATGGCATGCGAATACTAATCTTCTTTGCCCATTCATCATCAGGTGCGGGATGTACAGGCCACTTCCAAGCTCCAGCCGTTACGAGTCATGCTGCTTTAAGCATCGGTACACGCAGATCACTGCAATCCGATGTCCAATTCCTTCGACAAGGTACCTACAAGAGAAATAGTGGGGTCAGATGGAGCTTGCCATTCAGGTTTTTAAGGACTCTCTACTCTGATTTCCACAGTGGCCACGCTAGCTTACGTTCCCACCAACAGCACAGGCTCATCTTCCCCCACATAGTTGTTCGCGTTTATTATTTGATTTCTTGGTGACGGCCATTCTTTCAGAGGTGAGATAGAATCTCAGTGCTGTTTTAATTTGCATTTCTCTAATGGCCAGCAATATTGAGCATTTCTTGATGTATTTATTGGCCACTTGTATATATTATTTATATTAGCTTTTTATTTTGCCCATGTTAGTTCAAAAATGGATTTTACCCAAGAGTCTAGTTATGCAGTTCTGAGTTTTTGTTGTTACTCTTCATTTTAATCTTACTCATAATAACTTGCCTCTACACATTATGTAATTTGCTGCTGTGAGTACATATTTTTTGGAATGTTGCTCCTCAGAGACTGAATGAAAGTGCATTCCTCAGAAGAGAATTTTACTTATGTTCTGCACTCCCCAGCACTGGAAGGCTTTCATGCACATTTTTGGTTAGAGTTTTTTTTGGATTATGCACTCCATGTGAATTCTGGGCTTAAGCTCCTGTGCAGATGGGTTACGGATACAGATTCCTGGAGAGGCTCTAATCTGCTTTGCTAATCTTACTTTCTAGGGACCAAGCTTATTGATTTATTTTATTTCTTCTAAATTGCTTTTGATAATCATGATAATCTCGTCTTTATTTATAGGTTCCTGATGATACTTTCTCCTTGACATCTTTGGTTTTGTTCACTGTCCCCTAAGTGGATAGTCTGTTAAACCCTAAATTCTAGGCCACCAGAAACTGGGAGATATTTCTAAGGAAAATAATACTTTTCCTTCTGGATTATATTTCCCATCAATTTTTAACCTCTGGAGGTTTCCTAAGTTTTTATGCTTTATCCAGAGGTTTTGTGAACTCTGTACCAGTCAGTTTTCTCTGATTACCAGTTTCATCTGAAAATTGAAGTCATTGGCTACTCCTCCCGCTGTGTGGGGCACCAAAGGGACAGCAGTCTCTGGCACATGCTTTGTGCAGAAAACGGTTCCTGAACTCTTAGCTCCTCCTGCTGGGTGGCTATCAAGACCCTGGCTCCAGGGGCCGGGGAGATGGCTCAGTGGAATAAGCACTTCCCTGGCAAGCGCAAGGACCTGAGTTCAATCTCCGGTTCCACCAAAAAAAAAAAAAAACAAAGACCCCGGCTCCAGCTCCTTACGAGGGGGCTCTTCATCTCCACCTCACCTTTAAATTCATTGCACATTGGGATGAGCTCCTATTGCTTTCAAATGCAGCTAAACATTTATTTCTGTTGTCACTGCCTGGATCCAGCAGCGGATCATATCAGCTCCGTGTGAGGGGCTGGCAGCACAGACACGGAGAGCACAGTCATCCAAGCTGTGCTCTGGACCACTCGGCCTCCTGGACCTCCTCCCTGCTAAGGTAGGCAAGCCACGGAGGCCTCCTCGTGGAGTCTGTGTGAGCATCCTGTTAGGAGACACAGGAGAGGGACTCAGAACATTCCCTGGCCCACACCTGAACAGTGGAAGTGTCAGCAAAGGCGCATGCTGCGTCACAACCAGAAGTGTCGTCCTGAGTTGGTGCAGGCACCTCTCTCCAAGGCTGTTTTTCTTTCCATGACATCCTGAGATCCACCTGGTGATAGAGGAAGGGTGAAGGTGACACTAGTAAGTGTATGTAGGATAAGAGGAGAGATCTGCTCCCCAAATTAGAGACTTGGTTGTTGAATAACAAGGGAAAACTCCACTTCACATAACCAAGGCCAAGCCAAGAGGCTGGGGAGACTCAGAAGTTGGTCTCCATGTTTGTAGCGGATGGGCCTACTGGTAGGCATTAAGTGGGCCAGACGTGCAGGCAAGAGGCGGCGGGGTCTGGGCAGCCCACTCCATGCGACGTGTGTCCTGGAGGCCGTCACCGTCCCTCACACATCACACAGCTCAGTGACTCCTTGCCAGTCACATGTGGAACATGAGTGGAGCCTTCTCCGCTTTCCCAAAGGCAGAAAAACTTTTTTCCATACTCCCATTCTTAAAATTATTAAGTGGACACAGGTTACATAAAGCTGCCCATGAAATTCACTGGGAGTGAAGAACTGTTGCTCACTTTCCTCGAGTCCTATAGTGCAGGAATCCAAACGTAGACGTGCTGAGTTCCAGAGTGTCCAGCCGGGCGGCTAGCTCTTATGGAGCAGCACGAGGAAGGTATTGGGTGACGAGCTATTTTAGACCTTAATTAGCTACCAGGAAGCAGGATAAGGAGCTCTGGAGAGAGACTTGTGGGAGAGTTCTGTCAGGAGGGAGGGAGCAACACAGGGTGAGCCCTGGCCAGGCTGCCCTGCCCTGGGAAGGGGAAGCCCCAGCTTCCTGCCAGCTGTGCCCAGCATGAGGCCTTTAGTGGAGGAGCAGTCAGTGCTGGGAGCCCCATTTGTCAACATCCACTCTCCAGTTGATCCCAGCCAGGTCTCTGAACAGACTGCAGGATGCCCTGGCGCCGTCTCCACGGGAAGCCTTTACCCTGCCCTGGGGACATCCTACCTAAGTGGGATACCTTCATCGTGTCTCTGTGGGGTGCCCTCATCCTGTCTACATGGGATTCTCTCATGCTGTCCCCGTTTCCAGGATGCACTTGTTCTGGGCCCGTGGGACACCATAACTTTCTCCACGAGCTGTGTTGGCCCTGTCTCCATGGGACACTGACCTACTTCATGGGACACCCTTGTCCTGTCTCTTTCCATACCCCTGTCCTGTCTCCGGAAGGCCATTGCCTTGTCTGTTGCATGCCCTCCTCCTGACTCTGGGGACACCTTCGCTCTGACTCCATGGGGTGACCCACGCTGTCTCCATGGCCCTTCCTCTCTTGTACTTAGAGTAGCGCTACCTAGTTTGGAAAGGGAAGTTCTCTGGAATCAGGCAAACTGGGCCCAAGCCACAACTCCCTTGTTTTTCGGAAGTATCTCATGGTTAGTTTCAACCTCTCTGATCTTTTCTATGCAAGGTCGATGTTCTGGGCCAGATGCAGCTTAGTTGAGTGAGGAGCCGCAGGTGACAGTGGTGCGGGTCCGTCCACTCTGGGTTGCGCCAGTGCACTACAGCGCCAACAGGGCCCTGAGAATGAACCCCCACCCCTGTGCAGTTCCAGCGTGATCACCCCTGCCTTATAGGCCTGAGGTAAGAACGAGATAAAATCATGTAGGGAAAGTCCATGGCATGTTCCTGGTACACAGGACTGTGGATGTCCCCTCAAACTCCGTGCCCCACGTTACACTCCCAGCTGGCTTCTTGCCCGCCGCCGAGGCACTGCGCAATACGTGTCTTAGGGGCGCTGCACTTGCTGCCCATTGAGAACATGTGTGTTCAGGGGATGCCCTCAGGAGCAAGGCTTGCCTGAGGACTCTGAAGCACACAGGAAAGCAGTGTCCAGTGTGCAGTTGTCGCCCAAGGAGCAGGGGCTGGCCGCCATTCCACACGCTCCGATGTGAAGCCACCACCCTGAGCCTCGCCGTTTGCTTGGTGCTCGCCTCGTAAACTCGAGGCTACCTTTGCGCTAGCATAATGCCTGAGCTGCTCCTCGCCACTGCGCCTGATCATGCCTCCTGGGCCACGTAACAGTGAATGCCTGGTGCCACTGCACGCACTCCAGTGAGAAACAAGCCTCCCTTGGTGGGAGGCATGTGGCCAAAGGCAGGGTGACACATGATTTAGGAGGAAGATGCGATGCACCTAAACAGTCTTAAAGCGTTAAAATTGTGTCTTGTATGTGAATTTATTAAAGAACTAGACATGCGTTTCCTTTTATTTGAAGTGAAGAAGCATAACAAGCATTCTATAGTCTTAGTATTGTTCAAAAGGATAACCTTTACATTTATTTAATGTTAAGTATGCATATGTAAAACTTCCAGGATGATGTCCCACTAAAAGACTATAACTACCAAAGCTTCTAACTTTAACATTGATAGTAAGACAAAATACAACACAAAAAATTTCAATTCAGAGATGGGTGTTCCACTGCAGTTAGAGAAGCTGTATTTGGAGAAGTCTTTAAAGGGTCTTTTCATACTTGATGCCAGCCCAAAGATTGTAGGTACCTGAATTCATCAGAATAACCCAATATAGTCCGATGGTCCATAATAGTAGTGCGTTATCAGCACAGCCGGCAATTGTCGTCTGAAGTTGTTGACTTGAGCCTTCTACAGCTCAGCATATTAATATGGCTTTATTTTTTATCCCTGTGGTTACACTTTTCTGCTGGATGGTTAAGACCAAGTTAAAGCAAGACCTATATAACTAAAAATGTAACTTTTGTTATTTGACAAGGTGTCAGTTCCCCTGGATTTATCCTGGAGCCATGTAAGGGGGATACAAATAAGGGTCTGTTTTGTTGTGGAAAAAAATGTATGTATAGACAAGGTAGTTAGGAAAGATATACAGCTACTTTCACTTAGTTCATTGAGAAGAAAGGTTTGTACTAATATTGTTTAGACAAGATATCATGTCTGCATCTTGTCCTCTGAATAACCACTATGAAGACAACAATATGTAATATATTAATTATTGTAACAGTCCTACTAATCTGTTTTGAAACTGTTTCATTGCCATTTTATCTTTTTTTCTCATTAAAATGAATAAAAAATTTTCAATTCAAAGATAGAATAAAGTGAAGCAAAAGTTATGGCATTTTGAAAATTAAAAACAGACAAAAAATGTATGAATTTCTTGCGTTCTGGCTGGAGAAGTTATAAGGTAGCATGGAACCCAGTTGGCACTGCCCTGTATTTCTCCAAGTGGGAAAACGGGCAGATACGGGTAAAGTCACCAAGTCCTCTGTGTGGCCATGCTGTGGCCCTCAGTGGAGTGTCCCTGGGCATCAGGGCTTACAGGACTAACAGGGGAAGCAGTACCACTACAGACGAGCTCCACGCAAAACCCCTACGCTGCATGACTGATAAATGCCACGAAGGGCTGCCAGCCAGAGCAAGGCCGGCATCACTCCCAAGAAGCACGAATAATAAAAACTTACCAGCACTTCTCAGACACGGTCGCTAAGCTTCAGTGAAATGTGGGTGTCTTTCCAGCATTTAGCATGTGGCTGATTTTGCAGCATTCCGATATGCTTGGTGTGAAGACAGTTTGGAGACAAGGTGTTCAACCTCAGTACGTTTTAAATGTTCAAAGAGATAAAGGGAGAAGGATAGTCACAATTTTATAATAACAGTATGATAAAATTACTCACGGACTTGAAGAAGAACCAAATATACAATGTGGAAATGGAAAATATATTGATAAAAATAATAAAACCTAAATAAATAAGTCAGTAATTACAGTTTAGTTCTACCACTTACCAACTAACTAGGGTTAGGCAGCTACTTCTTTTTCCCTAGTCTTAGGTTTTTGCATTTGCATCCTATTAATACGTATCCCATCAAGTTGTGGAATTTAAAAGGATATCAACAAAATCTAGCACATTTCTGCTTAGTGTTTTGCCTTGTATGATAATTGGCTGTTAGGCTTTACCACCACCTCCTTTACAAGCAAGATCTAATAGAAAGTTTACATGCAGAAAATTCTGATGAGTAATTTTTTTTTTTTTTTTTTTTTTTTTTTTTTGGAACCGGGGATTGCACTCAGGCCCTTGTGCTTGCCAAGGAAGTGCTTATTCCACTGAGCCATCTCTCCGACCCCAAAATTTTGTATAATCCAAATAACGTAAAACATTTAGAACCGCATTTCAATGTATTTGAAAAAGAAAATAAAGAGAACATGAAGGCACAAAATAAAGTGAACCTGTAGGAAGTGCTAGTATCCAAATGAACTACAAAGTCCGGCAGAAGTGCCCCAAATTTGGGTTCACTGAGGTGGCCTCACACCATGGACTTCTCCTCTGGAGAGCCAGAAAGCAGGTCTTGGGCCGGGGCTTGGCCGCACAGTGCTTGTCGATGCATGCACGACCGTGGGTGTGATCCCCAGCACTGGAGAGAAACCCGAAGGACTAAGGCACAGGCGAGTCAGGCGTGCTGTGCGCACCAGCAGTCCCAGTGCTCTGGGAGGCTGAGGCAGGAGGACGGCCAGCTAGCACTCAGCCTGGACAATGTAGCAACGCAGCAAGACCCTACTCAAAGACAACCACAACATGGGCTGGGTGTTAGTTCAGTGTGGAGGTCCTAGGCTCAAGCCCCAGTATCAAAAAAAGTCATAAAACAAAACAAGACAAAAATAGTGAAAGTCCAGAGTAAATACACATGTTTAAATTCCAAGATGAAAAAAATAAATGAAAAATAAAATTCCAAGATGAAGCTCCACCAACTGCCTTCCTAAGTGACATTGCTTTTGTTGCAGCTACTCAGCTCTGCTGGTGTGTGCAAAAAGGACCACAGACAAAATGTAAATAAAGGAGAAAGGCTGGGTTCTGATTGAACATTATTAATAAAATCAGATTGCAGGCTGCAGTTGACCCAAGGCTCTAGTATGCCAGTTTCGCAGACAGGCTCCCTTCTCTCCATGTGCTTTTGCCTTAGACTTCCTTTTTTTTTTTAATCTGTCACATTGTGTGGACATCACCAGTGCCACACACCTGCCTCCACAACAAGACCATGAATGTCTCCAGGTTAAGGGCATGCATGGTGTGGCGGCTGATGTTCTGTGTCAACTGCAGAAGTTGGAAACATGACTGACTGGCTGTGTCTCCACATGGAGCCTCTCCCTTGGGAGTGGAGGGGCCGTCCTAGAGCGACTCAGCACATAAAGGATACAAAGCAGGTTGAGGAAGGACTCTGCATGCCACTTCCTCAGAGGAGGTTTGGTCTTTGAAGTCAGCATGGAAGGAAGGGAAAGAAGCCTGCTGAAAGCTGCAGCCGCTCTCCTCTCTTGTTCTTTGCTGTCTTCTGCCACCGTGAACTGCCGCCCTCTGCCATTGCCCATCTGCCTTGGAGCTGGCCGAATACGGAATGAAACCTCCAGTGACTGTGAGCTAAGTAAACCTTCCCTTATTTAATTTTGGGTGTTTGGTATTTTGTTCCATTAATGAGTGAAAAGTAACTGAGACAGGATTTGGTACCAGGCATAAGGTCATTTCTGCACTAAACCTGACCATGTAGATCATAAGCACTTGGGAATGGCTTATGGGAAGACATAGGAAAGGTTTGGAGGGGTTTCCTACTAGTGAAGAGCTGGAACAGCTCCAGAAGTTCTGTATGAGAGATTCTGGCCAGAGCTAAGAAGACCAGAAGGCTAATAGAAATTCTGCCTGTAAGATCAGGCCAGGAGGTCTCTACTGGGATGAAGGACTGCATTGGTTGTTGGATTCTGGATGATTTATGTTATGACTTGGCAGAAAGTTGGCCTGCATTTTGCCCATGTCCAGAGACTTTGCCTGAGACCAGTATTAAGCACAGTAGACTGGATAATCTGACAAATGAAATTTCAAAGCAGTCAAATGTTGAGGCAGTCGCCTGGCTATTGTTGAGGGCTTTTAGTCAGATTTATGTTGAGAAGCAAGATCAAATAGCCCAAAATAATGATTTAAAATGCTGTAAGTATGACCAGAAAGGAAGCACCAGGAAGGCTGTGGACACCAAAGATAGAACTGAGATCTCCATTGCTCAGGAGGAATAGGAGAATAGAAAAGATGTCCTGAGGGCATCACAGGATGTAGCAGGTTGTCACCATTCCCAGCCTCAGAACTACAAGGTTGAGGAACTTTGCTCTGAGGAGAAAGCCACAAGCCTCATGTTTGAGAATGGAGGCAGCAGACACACCAGGTTCCAGAATGGTGGTGGCATATAGAATTTGTTTGTTGGAATCACAGAGTGCTTAGTGATCCAGGCATTCGACCCCTATGGCCAAGAGAGAAGAAAGCCTGGCTACTGCTCCAGCTGGCAGTGGACTTTGGCATTATCCACTTGGTGTTGATTTTAGGTGCATTCAGAATGCAGGAGTTCTGAGGTTAAGAAGGCTTCCACCTAGATTTCAGAAGAAGGCCTGGGAGGCCAGGCAGTGTGCATCTGAGAGGGCAGTATGCAGAGCTGTGAGAAGCCTATTCAGTGAAGCCTATTCAGTGGAAACCTCAAAAGTTTGAAAAAGCCAAGAACGTGGATTGTCTGAGGAAAGCTAGGAGGATGGAGCAAAGCCAGCCAGAGAAAAGTGATGGCAAAAGTACAGTAGGAGTGGAGCCACATAAGGCTTTTGAGCTCACAACTCCTTATAGATTCCTTTGAATGTTCCACATAGAACTGCAGGACTTAATGTTTACCTTTCTGGATTTTGGACTTGATTTGGTCCCAGTGCTTTGTACCCTGTTGTCGGTACCTTTCGGAATGGTAATGCTTAACTTTTCATTTGTACAGGGGCTCAGAGCTAAGAGTTTGCCTTAGATCTTGCAGGAGACTTGGGACTTGGACTTTTCAGCAATGCAGAAAATGTTAGGACTTTGGCAACTCTTGCAGATAGACTAAGTGCTTTTTGCATAGAGGGGTGTGCATGAGTCTTTAGGAGACCAGGGCAGAACATTATCGTTCTCCTCTTATAGAATGTTGATAGAATAGTGATTCTTAACGATAGTTAAACCTCTGATATAATGTTGAAGTTGTGAGAGGTTAATAAGCTTGTCTTTGGGCTGATAAGATAGCTCAGCAGACCAAGAGCCTGCTTTGGCAAGCACAGGGACTGGGGATTGATCCTCAGTCCTACATGCTGCACTGGCCGACACCGGGGTGTGCTGAGCCAGAGACCACATTGGGGTGTGGTGGTGCATGCCTGTAATCCCAGTGCATGGGAGGCTGAAAACAGGAGGATCATTATGAGTCTGAGCTGAATAGTGAGACCCTGTACCAAATACATAAATAAAAAAAGCATGTCATTGTATCTGGAATGAGTCCATTTGCCAAGTTGGCAAGAGGTGGATTGTGGGGTTGATACGTTGTGTCAACTGGAGAAGTTGGAAGAGTGGCTGGATCTGGGTCTCCGTGCCCTAGGCCCGCCCTAGGGTGACTCACCACAGAAAGGATGTAAAGGGAGTTGAGGAAGGATTCTGTGCACCACTTCCTCAGAGGAGCACTGGTCTTTGCAGTTAGTGTGGAGGGAAGGAAGGGAGAGAGGCCTGCTGGAAGCTGCAGCCACTCTCCTCCCTTGCCCTTCGCTGTCTTCTGCCACCATGAGCTGCTGCCCTCTGCCATGTGCCCATCTGCTTTGGAACCAGCTGAGTGTGCACTGAAACCTCCACAAACTGTGAGCTAAGTAAGTCTTTCCTTCCTTATTTTTGGGTGTCATGCATTTCATCCCAGCAATGAGTTAAAGGTAACTGAGATACACGGTCACAGTCACAGCCCCAGGTGCAGCCAGAAGAGGCTTTGGCCAAGATTGGAGCTCTGTAAATACAGCCTTGAGTGGCTCCAGGTGATGCACCTTGGAGCCAAAGAACCATCCATTGAGTGCTGTCTGGTATGCTGGGGTCCTGGGAGTCTATTTCAGGTCACTGCATTTTGGAGCACCCCCCTTTGACATTCCACCTTCAGGGACCAGTTGCTGCTTTCCAGCTGGGGTGTTTCTGGGGTCCCTTAAAACCCAAGCCAACATTCCTTCTGTGCACACCAACAGCAAGTGTTTCTGTACCATTCTTTGGAATTTTGACATATTTGTTTGAAATTCTTAAATCATATCTGGTTTCTGGGGTGTTTGTTGCTTGTTTCTGTATTTGAGGAAAGTTGCCTGGCTGAGCTCCAAGTTCTCCTGGAACTTGGTGCTGTGGCTCTACCAAGCAGTCCTGGAGCCATGCATGTTCATGGGGGAGCTCTGGAAAGGTGACTGAGCTATGGGGGCACCTCACTAAGCATTCTGGGAGGAAGTGGGCTGAGTGCAGGAGGGGGTGATGCTGGAAGGTGTGCCATCTGCTTCCCAGTCACTGTCATGGGAGCAGCTCTCCTCGCCCTGACCCTTCCACTGTGCCACCAATCAGGCAAGGGCAGAAACTTCTGAAGCCAAAATAAACTTCTTTTTCAGTTATGGTGTCTGGCATTTTGTCCCAGGGATGAGGCAAGTGCCTGAGACACATGCCAACCCAGAGCCAACCTCCAGCTGAGCACTTAGACTCATCAGGTCATGCTCGGCAGGCGTGAGGCCTGAGCAAGCAGGAGGGGGTCACAGGGCCACAAGTTCCTGCAACCCTGCATCCTGCGTTGAGCTGTGTGTGCATCTGGCCACAGCTGGACAACTGATGGATCTGGGTGCCAGAAGCCTCCTCCCGCTCAGTGTGCTCTTTGTAGGCAGTGAGTGCTGATGTGGCCTTGCGGAGGAGGAGGATGAGCTGGGCTTGTGTGCCAGGCAGACTGAGCCCTAGGGTGCCTGGCTTCCACAGGAGCACTGGAAGTACCAGTGCCTGGAGACTTGGGGAGGGGGCATTGGGTACAGCCCCTCAAGTCGGGGTGCCCTCAGCTGTTGGCAACCCCGGGAGGGCTCAGCACACAGGGCACCAACCCTTGTCCTCTCCTGTGTGCCTTGCTGGCTACCACATCCCTAGTCCACCACTGCTGCGTCACAGGGGCCACGCCCACCGGCCTTGCTCAGTGGGGAACGAGGCTGATCTGCGCTGGGAAGAGTTCCTTTCTCCCACGCTCTGCGTCCTTGAGCAGCCCTTTGTGAATCCACCACAGATGTTTCTTAGTCTTTTCCGCTTCCTCTTTCAGAGGAACTGTAATCATTGCATTTAATTAGGAGCTCCCTCAGGATGCATCAGCTCTCTCCCATGCCTGGGAGTTCACGGATTCCCTTTATGCAGTCGGCTGGCTAGGTTTCGTAACTCCCTAACATTTGCTACCGTGAAGCCTTAGATCCCTAGAGCAATGTGGTCCCTCTCCTCTCAGCACAGTGCTAACCCAGGCAGACCCCTGGCAAGGCGCTGGCTCTCTCCCTTTCTCAGATGGGCACAGGATCCCTGCAAGGCAAGACCTCCACGTGAGCAGCTTTGCTGAAGCAGGAAGGTACCCCTGCAAGGGTCAGTTAGTGCCCTCCTGGGCAGCAGCTGCCCCTGCATTGGGTCTGGGGAAGGCTGGGTGGCTGGCATGAGCCTAGATGGGGCGAGACACAGCTTCCCATTCAGTTAGCCACTTATATCATGAATTTTTATTGTGCTTCTAACACATGCAGTGGAATCGTAAGATAGAAATGGTTCTAATTTCATGAAGATTATCATCAATAGGAGTGATGCCAAAGAGTGAAAAGACCATTAACCACCACAGGAAGTTGTGAAAGTGCCTGGAACAAAGAAGGCCACCCAGGCAGGCTTTTAAGCCTTTTGGGAATAGAAAAGGGTTTCTGGGAGAAAAGCAACACATAAACTGACACAAAGGGTAAATTGGAGTTTTCAGGCCAAGGAGATGGGTAATGGGGATAGAAAGAATGGTAGGAAGGGGGAGAGTCTGAGGCCAAGGGCAACCCTAAGGTGCGAAACCCGGGGCTGGCCTGGACCTGCAAGCAGCTCCTTGTTGCTGGAGGACAGTGCACCTGACACCTGCAGAGAGCAGCGCAGTGTAGTGAGTACTGCAGGCTGATGGCCCGTGGGCAGGAGCCAGAGCATGCAGAGTGGAACCAGCCGGGCCCTCAGAGTTCAGCAGGTCAAGGCTGCAGTATGTCCCCCCCTCAGTATTTCTCAGTGCAGGTTTCAGCAACTGGCACTTTGCACTGCCAGGAACTGGGGGACCCGACAACAGCTCCCTCTCTAGTTAGAGCTGGGTCTGGCAACAGATGCTGCAAAAGCTTGTTTCTGCTCAAGTCTGCAAACCTTCTGACAAAAGCAGCCTTGATGAGACAAAGTAGGTCCAGCTGAGAAGTAAAAGGACCGTCTCACAGCCTTGCTGAGTCGGGAGCTGGGCATGGGGCTGCTGAAAGGGACACGAGAGCACTGGGCGACCCTGCCGTCCAGTTTCTGTGGTCACTGACACCTGTGCTCTGTCTGCGCACAGCCGAGGGTGCACTCCAGGTGGGAGCATCTATTAATACTCATTGCTGACATAGGGGATTTCACCTTGTGAAGTTTTGAAAACTTTCTTTCCTAAGATTCTTCTTGAGCTAGAGTAGAATAGGAGAAAGAGGTGGGGGAAGTCACACCAGTTATTTTGTGTTCAGATTCAGAGAAGAGCAGAGGCATTGAGCGCTCTAGGGAAATCCAAGACCAGAATAAGAAATTGTGGAGATCAAAGGTTAGAACAGGCCCAGAGCTAGGGAGGAGGATAAGAACAATGCAGGCTGAAAGGCTGGAAGACAACAGAAGTAGAAGTTGAATAAAACACACACACACACACACACACACACACACACACACAACGCTAATTACAGATTGGACCAAATTATCAGCTACTGAAAATTATGAAATTTTTACAGTTGATAATAACACCATGTACTTGTCAGATATTCATTATGTGCCAGGCACAACACTTTACACTGGATGGGTGGATGGATGGACAGGTGGATGGACGGACTGATGGGTGGATGGATGGACAGGTGGATGGACGGACTGATGGGTGGATGGATGGACAGGTGGATGGGTGGGTGGATGGATGGACAGGTGGGTGGATGGGCAGATGGGTGAATGGGTGGATGGGTGGGTGGGTCTATGGATGGATGGATGGATGGATGGATGGACGGATGGATGGATGGACAGGTGGATGGATGGGTGGATGGATGGATGGATGGATGGATGGATGGATGAATGGATGGATGGGTGAATGGGTGGATGGATTGATGGACTGACGGACAGGTGGATGGATGGATGGATGGATAAATGGATGGACAGGTGGATGGACGTGTGGATGGATGGATGGATGGATGGATGGATGGATGGATGGATAGATGGATGGACAGGTGGATGGATGGGTGGATGGATGGATGGATGGATGGATGGATGGATAGATGGATGGACAGGTGGATGGATGGGTGGATGGATGGATGGATGGATGGATGGATGGATGGATAGATGGATGGACAGGTGGATGGATGGGTGGATGGATGGATGGGTGGATGGATGGGTGAATGGATGGGTGGATGGATGG
>NW_004524580.1:35747074-35755516 GCF_000260255.1 Octodon degus | reverse complement strand
TGGGTGGATGGATGGATGGGGGGTGGGTGGGTGGATGGATGGATGGACGGATGGATGTGAGTTAAGTAAGTAGAGGGATGAATGGGTGGGTGTGAATGAATGAATAGATGGATGGGTAGGTGGGTGTATGGATGGATGGACGAATGGATATATGGACCTGCAGGTAGGTAGTTAAGTGAGTAGGTAAGTAGATAGTAGGCTCTGTCCTTATTCTCCTTGGTTAGGTGTTAAAAACCTAATAATGGGGCTGGCCAGATAACTCAGTAGTCTAAAGTACCTGCTTAGGCAACCTTAGTGATGGCCACAAAAAAAAAAAAAAGTAATAGCAAAGGTCTACATAGGGTAGGAAGGAGGTGCAGAGACTCTTGCCAGGTGGGAAAATTGATCAGTGTGAACATGGAACACCTAGCCCAGGTGAACACTAGGAAAACATTAACCCTCACAGAATAGGTATCTGATATTTTCTTAACTCCTCTATGTTATTAAAGAGAAACAGGAATAAAAGATCAAAACAGAACTCAGGGAAGGTTTTCAAGTCTTTCCCCCACTGTCTGCCATCACAGCTTCCCATATCCCCTACTCAGCAACAGAGGGAGGGGGAACTGGGCTCGCAGAGGGAGGCAAAGGCTTGGTCCATGCTTGGGGGAGTGAGGCTGTGGGGAGGCAGGTGAGGAGGGAGGCTTATCCTTGCAGCTGGCGCATCCCAAGGACACCTGCTGGCTGGCAGCTGGCTCTGTGAGCAGCCGTTCAGAGCCCATCATCCTGAACGATTGGGATCTGCTGGCTGAAAAGATGGTCAAAGAGGAGGAATCTTTAAATTTGAAATATGCACATCTTAAATATTTTGTTTCAAAGTAAAACACCACTGCACATTTACTTGTCTTCTGCTGAAGGGCCCATGGCTTTCTGCACATTGCAGCCTGCGTGCTGGCCATCCCACTCCAATCTTCACAAACAACATGGGGTTAGGAGACCTGCTTGGTGGGCTGAGGGAAGGGCTGCTTTCCACTTTCGGTCTGGCTTCTCAGCCACTTGCCATCACCTTGCAGGCATCTGACTGAACACAAAACAGCATCTGTCTTTACTTTTGTCCAGGGCCAAGGATGGAACCACTGAACCACACCAGCCCCCAAACAGGGTTTTAAAATAACTTTTTTTGAGCTTTTCCAACAAACTTAGTTTTTATGATAGGTCTGTTCTATTTCTTTTCCCATGCACATTTTATGAAGTTATATAATATCTAATTAGGTTAAAGGAGCAGGGCAGCCAAGGGGACTTCCACCCTGGCCCAGAATTAGACAGTAGGTCAAAGCCAATGGTGAAGTGGCCTGTCTCACAGCCCACAGGCTGAAGGGAACTGAAGATGGATGTTGGGGACTACACCCCTCAGGGTTGCTGGACTCCCACCCCCACCCAATGGGTGCAGATGTATGGCTGAGAAAGGCAGGAGGTGCTTGTGCATATGGGGTGCTTCTTCCTGTTCTGCCCCCAGGAACAGGGGGGCCTTCCTTAACCCAGACAGGCTGGTAGACTCTTCTAGCCGCACTGTTACAAACAGAGCTTGGACAAGCTGCACTCCATGTTTCTGACCCAGCAGAGGGAAATTCTAGGGCTGAGGGAGGGGAACAGCAGACAGGCCATGGTGAGGACGAGGCTCCCGAGGCCCAGAAGACCTGCAAATGCAGCCATGCTCCAGGCCCAGAGTTGGCTTCCAGGAAGGGACAGCCTTAGGAAGTCTCGAGCTACAATACAGGCCCCAGCCCAGCTTGCGTCGTGGCAGTGTGCAGGGGAGCCCCACATGTGGGTGCTCATGGATCCTGAGCCCCCGCACGAATTGGCCACCAGGCCAGGACGTCTCACGGGGCCCTGCAGCATGCTGCGTGTGCACCCGTGGCCAACCTATGTGAGATATGGTCACTGTGGAGAGGAGATGGAGGAATTTCAGAAGCCATGACGGTATGAGTACGGGTGGGCTGACTCTGGGAACAAATAACGGCAGCGAACGTCTGGGCCACCTAGTGTGCGTGGGCACCGCTCTAAACTCGTGGGTCGTGTTACTTTATGCAAAAGATCCACACTTAGCATGGTCCGTTGCTGGGCCAGAATGTCCAAGAATGGACCCAGACACACGTAGGCCTGCTAGGTGGAACTGACTTCTTCAGGAGCAGGTCCCCAAGGTGGCCGCAGTTGTGTCCTCACCACACCCCAACCAATCTTTCTTCTCTCAGAACCGTTTTATTCAGGGAGTGGCACATCAATCGCCGAGGAGAGGCCCATGCTCGTTCAGAGACTTCTCTGCTGCCACAGGACCTGGTCTCTTGCAAATCAGCAAGCGTTTATCGCACGGGAACACTCTGCCTGAAGGGGCGGGCCTCAAGAGCGGCTCCCGTCTCCTGTCTTTGGCCTGGTGTGGAGGCCCAGCACTGCAGCAGCCATTTCTCATGACTAGGTACTGAGCATGGTGAAGACAGCCTCCAGCGTGAGCAAGTCAGTGCTTCATGGCGTCATGCAGCTCCTGAACTGACTGGTCCTGGGCCACGGTTAGGTTACTCAAGTGGAAACATCCCACCATTCATACTCACTCATGCCTAAGCTAGCATGTGTCTAGGTCTGAAAAGCACATTTCAGATTTTGTTCAGTAGAAGTCCACCAACAGATGAGTGGATAAAGACAGTGTGCTACTTACAGGGGAGAACTACTGTGCTGTGAACAAGAGGAAGTGGAGTCAGTGCAAGGAAATACGTACACGTCACAGGACGTTAGGTGGAATCCATCAGACATGCACACTTAAAAATTGCCTGGCTTTCTCTTAGGTGAGAAGTAAAGATAGGTAATGGACGTAGGGAGACTGATCTCTCTCCAGCAGAGAGGGGATGGAGAGACAAAGGAAGGCAGCGGGGGAGGGCCAGGGGATGACAGGGCTCAGCTGTGCTGTGCGCAGCGGCTGCCTGTGAGAACGCGGGTTTTATGGACTGCAAACGCGGACTAACAAAAATCTTCAAGAAAAAGGCATCACATTAGTTATGCAATGTCACTTGATACCAATGTCTTGCTGTACATTAAAAAGGATAAAGCCTTTCTGGAGTATCTGAAATGAGCTCGCATGAAGAACAATCCAGAAGCAGTACTCTAAGGGGCTTCTGCAGAACTGTGCGATGTCCAGCACAAAGCGGCAGTGGACTTGGGCACTGCAGGTAACTGGGAAACGCCCTCCGTCCTGGCTTCGTCAGCACAGTGGAAGCCGTGCCCGCTTCTGCGAGCGAGCGCACTTGCTGTAGCTCTAAGATGATACGATTAAAAAGAGATCGATTTTCATTACAGCAGCCTCGCAATGTATTTTGAAACCAGCAAGTGTAATTCCTCCGGCTTTTTGTTTTTCCTTGAGATTGTTCTGGTTATGCAAGGTTCTCTGTGGCTCACCATGAGTTTGAGATGTTTTTTCTATTTCTGTAAAAAAAAATGTCACTGGAATTTTTATAAGTATTGCATTGAATCAGTAGATTGCTTTGGGTGGTGAGTACATGCAAACAACATGAAATCTCATTCATAAGCAAAGGACCTTTCTATGTATTTGTGTGCTATTTTTATCAACATTTTATTATCTTTGTGTACACACTTTCACCTCCTTAACTAAGTGCCCACAGTATTTTATTCTTTTTGATGCCATCCTAAATAGGATTGCTTTCTTAATTTCCTTTTGGAATAGTAACTGCAAATCCATTGATGTTTGTATGTTAATTTGAGTAGCAAAAGCTTTACCAGATTAATGTAATGTGTGCGTGTGTGTGTGTGTGTGTGTGTGTGTAGTCGTTAGGGTTTTTTACATATAAGGCCACCCCTATCTGCAAATAGATACAATCTTACTTCTCTGTGCCAGACCCTGTGCTTCTACTTCCTGCTGACCACTCTCGGCAAGCCTCAGGGACCTGTCACACTGAAATGGCCAGAGGAAGCACCACCTCACTCTGCATCTTAGAAGAAACACTTGCAGTAGTTCATTGCTTAGTACGATGTTAGCTGTGAGCTTGTCCCATGCAGCTTTATCATGCTGAGATCATTTGTTTCTACTACTAGTTTGTAGAGTTCTTATCATGATGATCTCAATTTTTACTACATTGCGAAGATCTTGTGACTTGTGTCCTCCATCCTGTTAGTGTGGCTATCACTTTCATTAGTTTTCCTGTGTTGACTCAGACCTTAGAGATGAACTCCATGGGGTCAGACCCAGCACCAGAGTGAAAGCCCAAGACAATCAACTGATCTGGGACAAGAGTGACAGGGCATAAAATGGGGAACACACAGTCTCTTCACAGATGCTGCTGGGAATACAGGGTATCCACATGTAAGAATTAAATTGAACCTTTTTTATTTTACATGATTCACACAAAAAAATACTTTAAATGGATTAATGCTCTAAATGTGAGACCCAAAACCTTGAAACCCCTTAAGGAAGATACAGGAAAACAGCTTTATGGCAATGGTCATGTGGATGATCTCAAAGCTATGACACAAAAAGTAAATGTCAAGTAAATTAATGTCACTATTTTATGTTAAAATCTGTTTGGAATGGAATGGAATAATATACTTGTTACCTATCTGTTGTTGATTACACACCTGACAAAGGTTAACTTCCAAAATATGTAGGAATAACTATAACTCAATAGCAACAAATAATCCAATTCTATAATGGGAAGTGGTCAGCAGAACTCCCAAAAATGCAAGTGTCTTGGTCGTATCTCTTTTGTCTGTGATGAAAGAACCCAATTCAAGCCAGCTTCTCAAGAGGGCACGGGGCAGCTGTGCTTCATTTAAAAGAAAAGCAAGGTTAGACCCTTTTGCTCAGACAGCACTGACAGGAATCTGTTTCAGCTCCCCACCCCCATCACCTCTTTTTCCATGGCAAGGCTTTATCCTTTGGCCAAGTCTTTCCTACACAGTGGAAAGTGGAATGGCGGAGTGGAGGGCAGTCACCCACAAGTGCCATGCTTGAAGGCTCTAGCTGCAAGGCAGGCAGGGGCAAAGGCTCTGTTTCTAGAAATCACAAGTTGCATCTCATTGGTTGCCGCAGATCACATGTCCTGTCTGAATCAATCACTACGGAGAAAAGCCGGTCCAGTCTGTGTCCAGGCTTGTATGCCCACCCCCATAGCCAGATATAAAGTTGGGTCTACCACGGCCACATTGACTGAGGGAGTGCAGAGCTAAGAAGAGTGTCAGGTTCCCTGTCAAAGAAAAGTGAGGTGGGTCCATGGTGGGAAGAGGCGGATGGATTCACATGCAGCAGTTGAGCAGCCATCAATAGAGTACTGCTATGAGGCTAAGGAAGCTTTTAATCCAGATACACCTGCAGAGACAAACACCATAATCTCCATGTTACGGTGGGCGAATCGCGACCCACAGCAGTTAGGAAACTTTGACCAGCATCACAAACCTAACAACCGGAGTCATGGGGCCTGGGGGCAGACATGACTCACCCCAGAATGTTTGCTCCTTGGTTGCTGCTTGCCACTGTTCCACTTATAAACCTACCTGCCCAGGCAGCAAGCAAGCTCCTTTCAGCCTGCAGTGGGAGGTTTGGTGCTTATCTTCCGTGTGCTAGAGGGCGACTAGTAACTAAGCTCAAAGACAGGCAAGGAATCGAGGGGCCCTCGAAGTGGAGGCAGACTTGGCTAATGAACAAGAACAGATAGCATCGAAATTGGGAACAGTTAATTTTCTAAACTTTTATAAGTTGCCACAAAAAAATTGGAATTGTATATTTAAAATGGCTTGACAGTAAGTGCTCCAGGGAGTTACAATTTGAGGAACTGCTTCCTTCTTTATACTTTTCTGATTTTTTTCCAAATATTCTGCCATGAGAATGATTTATTTTTAATCAGAGAAAAAATCTATTTAAAAGAACCCTGAAAGTGCAGGGTCAGAAAAGGTAAAATAACCTCTGAGATATTTGAATCAGGTTGATAAGGTGGAAAAAGCTGTAAAAAACCTTGCCAGGTTCTGTGAATGAATTTTCTCAAAAAATGAAGCACTG
This sequence comes from Octodon degus, assembly GCF_000260255.1. NCBI lineage: Eukaryota > Metazoa > Chordata > Mammalia > Rodentia > Octodontidae > Octodon > Octodon degus. The sequence continues at coordinate 35,749,485 of NW_004524580.1, read as the reverse complement.
GAGTTAATAGAGAATTCTCTGCATGAACAGAAGTTAATATTTTTCTGCCCTCCAGCATGCAGAGGCCAACAGCACAGTGCGTGTGTAGAGATTAACAACCCAGACATGGTACAGAAAACAGCCAGGGCAGCACTGCTGACTCAGCCAGGGCCCAGGCCCGGTAGAGGGGGAGCGAAGACACACAGGATCCTTCTGGGAGAGCGGAGTGTGCCAGGATCTGAGGCAGAAGAAGAAGCAGAATGTAGATGCTGCTCCATCCTCAGGACCCTGCATGAGCCTCAGCTTGCTCCTACCTCTCAACTGGGTTAGGACTCAGGAGAAAGAGTCCATACACGTGTGCAAGTATTCAGAACAAAAGGGAGGGACAGGGAAGGGAAGATTCTCCCTGTCCTTCCCTCTCTGTCTCTGCTGTACTTAGAGACAGTTCCAGAGTCTTTTAATGGCATTCATCCCAGTCCAAGTTTAAAGTCCTGAGGACCAGGAGTACCAGGGGCAGAAGCCTCAGCTTATGCCATCAGACTGCGACACATACAGAGAAACAGAGTGAACCTTCTGCTTACCCCTTGCTATATTCTGGTGCCTGATGGGCTGGATGATACCCAAGCACCCTGGGAGAACAACCCCCTCTACTTCTCCAACCCAAACGCTCCTCCCATCTCCTAGAAAGGAGACTGGGACAGCTCTATGGACAACGGCTGGCCCAGTCAGGTAGACATGTCATACCACCTGTTGACCCTTTCTCCAGCAAAAGCCAAGAAAACGGCCTTCACAGGGTCACTGAAATCTTCATTACCACCACGGTTTATGGGCTGCTTCTTCATGTACTCTCTATTTGATGCTTACCATGTCCTCTTCAGGGGTGAGAGAAGACAATCATCAAACTCTGGCTGTGATTAGCTCACACCAGAAGATAAATTAAACAGCAAATATTCAGATTATGGGCTGGAAGGCATATTTTTAAGAAGCCGAAGTGATCTTGAAATTATCAGCAATAATATTGCATAACTGCGCGCCTTTCTGCATGCTATGCTTTAAGAAATGTGTCTCACACTAAAGGGACAAACCAACACCCTGTGACTCCCAGCATGACAGGCAAGGGCAGAGCACCCTCGCACCGCCCAACAGTCCCAGCCTGACTCTGACCGTCAGGGAGGAGCAGATGCACTAGCGTGGAGGACTGCCCTGCACACCCCTGGCCCACACGCCTCACTGAGACACGGCCACGCACAGCAGGGGAAGCAACTATGGAGACTAAAACTCACTGAAAAGATGTCAGCAACTGAACGCTTCTTGGGATTCTAGATGGGCTTCTAGACCAGCAAAAACTCTTGAGGAGATCATTTGGGAAAACATGAAGGCTGCACACCTGATGATCGTATCATCAAATAAACAACAATTTCCTGATTTTGTTCACTATTCTCTGGTTTTATAAGAGAATGTCTTTGTTCTAAGAAAATACATCCTGAAAAATATGGGCCAAAGGGGCATGAAGCCCACAGCTTGTTATTGAGGAATTTAGAAATACATAGCCGATTGACAGATGAGACAGATGTAATGGTAGACATAGAATGTTAAAAAGGAACAGAGACACAGTGACAGAAATGTCAACATGGCTACCTATGTTATGGCCTACAACAGCACGGAGGCTGTGGGAATGCAACAGAAGGACTCTCTCTGCATCACTCCTGCATGCCATGTACATCTTGAACAACTGCAAAGTAGAAGTGTAAGAAGAGAGAAGTGAGCAAGCCTCGCTTCTGACGGGGCAAATCCGAGGCAGGGTGGGGACGAGAAGGTCCCCCGTCTTGCTCTGCAGCAGGTGCCGCAAGGGCACGAGAGGTGAACACGGTCCTGGCTGTTCTGCTCCTCGCCAGCCGGCCGGGCCTGGCTGCTCCTGCTCTTCTCCACCACTGTCTCTGGGCACTAACTACCACGAGACTTCTGTCCACAGAGCCCAAGAGCCCCTGGGGGCCTCACATCGGAACCAAGGGGACAGGTGAGGCAAATCAGCGCTTCCGATGGTCCCCAAGCAGCCCTGACCCGGCGAGGACGCGTGTTGGAAGCACACACTCTGCTGTCCGTGTGGACACCCGGCAAGAGCTGGACGAGCTCGTCCCGGGGATGCAAGGGGATTTTCCTGGAGCCGCACACCGGCCAGCAGGGCGTCCCGGCTGCACGACACCCACGTGTCTGCGAGTCGGTGGCCTGCGGAGCGGGCGGCCTTCCCTAACAGCTGCAGAGGCTGTGGGTGCGCGGCCCTGGGTCTGGGTCCTGTTCCCGCGCACCAGGGGGCGGCTCCTTGTTACAGTTAACCACAGGCCTGTCCCGAAGCAGCAGCAGCACGTCCGCATGCGGGGAAGAAAGTGAACCCTGTGCGCCATAGAGGCTCAAAGACAGACCCGGAAGTACTC
>NW_004524580.1:35724336-35746446 GCF_000260255.1 Octodon degus | reverse complement strand
CCGCGGCTCAGCGCCCCAGACCGGAAGTGCTCACTACTCACTATGCGCGCCTCCCCGTGGCTCTTCGTCCACAGACCCGGAAGTGCTCACTCTGCACGCCTCCCTGCGGCTCAGCGCCCCAGACCGGAAGTGCTCACTCCGCACGCCTCTCTGCGGCTCACTGTCCCAGACCGGAAGTGCTCATGCCCCATGTTTCCCTCTGACTTCCTCACGCTGCCCCCACGTAAGCGCTTGCACGTGTCGGGGAGACCTAGGCCTTTCCACACCGCTCTCTGCCACTCGCCCACGCCACAGGCCTGCAGTGGGAAGACGCGGTGCTCCCGAGCACACCAGCGTGCCTGCGGAGGGCGTGGCCACCGGCGCGCAGCCGCTCGGGACTCCGCGACTCCTCTTCCCGAGGTGTGCGCGTGTGCCCTGCAGGGTGCCCAGCGCGACAAGAGGGAGCCAGGACGTGTCACCGTCAGCCACAGACGCCTGCAAACGTCTCCTCTGCACGCTGAGAGCCTTTGGGGATATTTTTATCCGAAGTGGGTGGTGGAAGCGTGAGTGAGCTTCGTGGAAGTCGTGCCGGCACGAGTCCCCTCGCGGTGGGAAGTGACGCGTCCTCACACCGCGCAACGTTGGTGATTTTGCCCATGTTTTAGTGCCACTCTCCCTCTAAACAGTGGGCGCCCCCTGCCACCGCGTTTCCATGGTCCCAAGCCCGTGGCGAAAGCTAAGCTGGTGAGTGCCCGAATGCACGAGAGAACGGAACACGGCTTCACAGGTCTGGCGGAGCTTCGTGGAGGCCACAGAAACGCCTCGTCCGCATCTGAGTAACGCCCATATAAACTCCCTTGCAGGTTGCTTCTGAAATGTTGTTTCGGAGACTCGTGGCGCCCCCGCCTTCACCGGCGCTCGTCCTGGGAGGGCTTGGCTCCAGTGCTAGGGGTGCAGCCAGCCTGCTGGCGCTCCCTGTCTCCTGTTTCTCAGAGGCTTTGTCTCAGCGCCTTTCCTGCCAGTGGGCTGGACACCCCACACCCCTGGGACAGGTCTGTTGTAGTTCAGGACCACAGTCCAGTGTTGGCTGGCTCTTGGGCAGAAAGGACAGGCAGAGAGAAGGGCAGAGGAGAAGCCGCTCACCTTTTGGGCTGGAAGCAAGCAAGCAGGGCCTGGCAGGGGCCTCTCCCCTGGTACCCACCTCTTCCAGCCAGACCCCCACACCCATGCCAGCACAGCCTACTTCTGAACTCGCAGTACATGGTTCCTCCAATGAGTGCAGCGCCCTCACAAGTAGACACCTCTCAGGAGCCCACAGAGAGTACAGCAGGACCTTCAGTTGCGGCCTATCTGTTCTTGAGGCTTCCTTTGTGTTCCAGGCGCCAAGGACAGGACCCAGGGCTTCCAGCTTGCTAGGCAAGCATTCTCCCACTGAGCTAAATTCCCAGCCCTGTAGCAGGACTTTCAGAGGACGCACTAGATGTTAATTCTTCATAGAGTCAGAACAGGAGCTTTGTCCTGGAGCAGCGCTGTCACCTGCAGAGGCAGAGGTGCTGTCCTACCTGTGGGCTGACCCAGCCAAGCAGGGAGGAAGGCAGCGAGTCTGGGGAGGAATGGCGAGTGGGCTGCGGAGCTGGACATCCAGCTTCACCCAGGGACCTCTCAAGGCCATGCCGTCACAAAGGGAACAAGCTAAGAGAACACAATTCAGAGGATAGTGGTGAGCCCCGAGTGAGAAGACAAGGAAAGAAATGAGCAAAGATCTGGATCTTAAGGAGCATTCCACGTGGGTTGTGCTCATGGCCACCCAGTGGGAAGGATGAATAGATGCTGACCATGGTCAGGGAAGAGATGAGGGAGCACAGGGGCTGGCGTGCTCCTGCCAGCATTGTGCCTTGGGGCCCACCCTGTGGTCCCACGCCATGGTCCCTGATGGATTCCGGTTGCATTGTGTAAAAAGCACCGCAGAGAGCAGAGCAAGGCTGACCCAGGCCATGAAGGATGCTGTCTTCCCAACTTCGGTGGCGGCTCCACCCTGCCACATCATGGTCTCCTCAAAAGACCAACTTGAGACTCTTGTCAACATTTAAGCTGCCAGCATGTGGGCAAGCCTGGGAGGAGATTAACTGCCGCCTCCTGCATGCCACCCTCCTCCCAAAGCGACCGGAGGCAGCCAGCACCGCACACGAGGATCTAATTAGCAACTGGGATTTGGGCTGAAGGTCTGCTGCAATGCTTGGCCACAGATGCTGCTTTTATCTCCCAAGATTATTTGCAGCCTCCAAAGTGGCTTCAGTTGCTTCCTCAGGCCTTTGAGGAATTTTATCTCACTTGAATTACTTCTGTGGACTCCGAGGGACGCTGAGGAGTGTGAGCCTCCCAAGATTAGGTCTCAGGGAGGCTGAAAAGAATGCTCAGCAGTCAGCTTCTTACCCACTCTATTTGCATCTTCAGAGGAGGCAGGCACCCTCCACTTGAGTTGTCCCCAGCTGGACAACAACAAGATGTGATTCTATGAATGCTGGCCTGGGGCGGGGAGAGAGGTGGGGCTGTAGCTTGCTGGCTCTTGCTGTTGGAGAGGCTCAGCATGGCCTCAGCTGTCGCCGTCCTTCCCCTGCATGCCCCTGCTCTGCCCCGGGCAGGGTCTCTGTTGCCCCTACATGGACCATGGCCCCCTTGGCCCTGTGGCCAGTGTCTTCACTCTGCCTGTCATGCTGCAGCCATGGGAATGACCTTCCATGCCAGGATCACACTGCTGTGCTCCACCCAAACATTCAGTGACTCCCAGTGGCCTGAGACCAAGTCCAGAATCCTGCATTCAGAGCCTCCATGCCATAGACAGAAACTCGGGGGCCCCTCCACTGCGCACCCCTCACCTCTAGGTCTCCCAAGTGCACGGCACTTACCCAGAACAGCAGGCTTACATGGCTTCTACTGCAGAGCAGGCTCTGATCTAAGTGTTTTGCAGAGATTCACAGTCTGCTCCCACTGTCTCTGGGAAGCAGGCACTGTGGCCAGCACCCTGCTTCATAGAGGAGGGAGCTGGAGTCAGAAGAGGTAGGCACCTACCCCAGGGTGGGTACAGACAGGCTGGGACCGAACACAACCATACTGCGCTGCTCTCCTCAACTGGGGAGCTTCATGCAATAGCATGGAAGGTCCAGGGGGCACATTGTATACCTAAGGACAGATATTTCACAAGTGTGTAATGTGCTCTGTTGGTGGCCTCAGGTGGCATTTTAGCTGCACAGCACTCACTGATCATCTTTCCAGCTTGGTCCAAAAGTCATCTTGTCCCCCCATGTCTTTCTTAGTTCTCAACACTCGGACTTCTCGAAGACTCAAAAGGACCAATTTTGCCAATTTCCCAATGAAGAGCCAACCCTAATCAACCAGGAAGTGTCTCCCAGGAGACACACACCCCAACCCCTGTCCACCCTCACTGGGCTGCTGGGTTTTAGGTCTGTGTCCTCAGTCAGTTCAAAATGATATGGTCCCCAGGGGCAAAGCCTCAGGACCACCCAAAACTTGTTAGAGTTGCAAGTCTCAGGCTTTACCAAGAGCCACTGGCCCCAACATCTTGAGGACCGGTGAGTCAAGGAAAAGCCACACATGCTCTCCTAGAGAAGAGCCGGCCTGTCGGCTCAGTTCAACCTTTCCGAGGACTGGCTCCTGGGGTCACTGCTATATACCGAGGTCGGTAACATGTCTCCCCTATCCCGGGCCCCTGGTCCTTGGCACAGCTGTTGGCCACTTCCTCCTAAAAGAAGCATGGGTGCCTCTGTGCAAATCCCTTCCCTGCTCAGGGCTGACTCACAGCCCCTAATTCCTGCTGTGCTGGTGCTCGCACCTTGAGCAGGCACAGAGCCATGGCCACCAAGCCGCTGGAGGGGCGGCAGACCAGGCACTGGCTGGGAAATTGTTAAGAGTCCACGAGAACCCTGGCAGCACACTGTTCTCTAGGGCAAAAGCATTTCAGATGGTCTGGCTGTGGCAACTTGAAAATAATTACAAAAGTCAGTGGACATCCACATGGATTTAGGCTGAGATCAAATGTCATAGCGAATCCAAGTCAGAATGACCTGGAAGGCCTGGAAAGGGGCTGCTGACCGACCCAACACGTTTGCATGGACATGTGATAGTTGAGTAAGTCCAAATGCATGTTCCTAGGAGTCCGAGCAAAGGATCATACAGGGAGGAAGAGGAGGAGCTGAGTGTGAACCATCTTTCCTGCACCGAGGCTGCTGGAAGGGCTGCCTGTGCCCAGTGCCCTGCCACCTCCTCCCTGCTTTCCCCAAGCACTGCAGGGATGCTTGGCTGCACCCACTGAGACCTTCCTCCATGTGCCCCCTCCAGGTGTGCCCACTGCTGTCCTCTCTGTCTTTAGGACCTGGGCTCGGGTACTGGCTCCTCGTGACTGCCCGCTGCCCTTGTGCTCACTTCTGGGGGCTGCAGGACGAATGGCCCCCACCAGCTGGCTGCAGACAGCAGCAATTCAGCCCCCCTTCCAGGGGCCAGGAACCCAGGTCTGAGATGCCTGTGGGCCACATCACTCTGAAGGCTGCACACAGATCTGCTCCGGCCCCTCTGCTAGTCCTGGTGGCTGCCACACTCCATGCCTTCCCTCTGGGTGTCCACAGACAATGCTGTCTCTGTCTTTATCCATGTCTGCCTCATGAGGACACCGCCCACCTTAGCACAGTCTGCACTATCCTAACACAGTTGTTTCTCAGAGGCTGTTACCAGAAATGGCCTCCAGGATTGAGACTTTAACACAGGTTAGAGCCAGGAGACAAGCTAGTGTGGCTGCTTCCCACATCAGCATCCCCTTCTGCCTTCCGAGGGCATTCCCGTGTAGCTGTAAGCCCACATGCTCTCTCCCTGCCTGCCTCCACCTGCCTGGAAGTGTTTGGGTCCGGGCAGCTGCTTCTCTATGCTGTGAGAAGCAGGATTTCCAGATTGGGAGGTGGGGGATCACCCCTGGAGGAATGAGGCTTTGGGGCTGTGACCTTGAAAAGGAATTGGGACCCCATTGCTCAATCGCTTCCCTCACCAGATGCCATGGTGAGGGTGGCTTTGCTGAGCCGCAGGTCCCACCTCCACGTTCTGCTCAGAGGGGCAAGGCCCAGAGCAACGGAGCCAGATATCTCTGATGCCAGGAGCGGAAAGCAGCTCCTCCAAGTTGCAGCCTCGGGCTGCATCACAGAGATGCCAGGCAGACAGACACAGTGACTGAAGCTGACCCAGCTGAGCCCCGGGCTTCCTCGTGCAGCTGAGAACTGTGAGGTTGGTGCTCAGGTGCTGGCTCAGTGCACAGGCCACAGATGCTCTTGGTGCTCTCGATGCTCTTGTCCCGAGTGTGACTGACGCCCCTCGTCTTTGAGACATACTACTTCAGCGATGGCTTAAAGTTCAAAAAAATATTATGACAGACACACTGCCATTAATCTCAAAATACTAGTCTGCTTCAAACGTGCTCATCTCCATCCTTGCCACTCTCTGCAGCAGCTCTGGGGTCCTTCCCTGAGTGTCTTGGTGTCCAGTGGTGCCCACTGCATGCCCAAATGGGTTCTAAGTGATTCCTCATCATGGGTGCAGGGACCAGGCCTCCCCAGCGCCTCCCTCTGGGGTCCCTGCCCAGGAAGGGTGAGCACGGCAGGTCTGTCTTGTGAATGGCCCCCATGTCACATGTTTCCGTATTGCACCAAGAACGGGCCATGGCACTATCCCCTCCTCATGGTTTTCCTCATTGGACAGATGGCGCTGATCAAACACTTAACCGAACGTCAGCCAAACGAGACCTTAGATCAGGAGGAGCAGGTGGTTGTGTTTTCTGCCCTATGAGACTGGTAGCACTTACGAACTGCAGAGTGGAATTAACACAGTGCCCGACGTTAGCATTCGGAGCCCCATGCTCTGCCGCTGACTCAGGAGGCGGGAACGGGGTTGAGCTGCTTGGGTTTGGCCTTTGCGTCCTCTAAGTGCTCCTCGCTGCCGTGGCTTCCTGCCAAGTCTCTGGCTCCACGACAGTTTGGCTCCAGACTCACCCGCTAAGGTCAGCGAGGAAAACCCACGGAGGCGGCATTGCCATGAAATACCCTTCCCCTACCTGCAGAGCTTTCTGGCTGTTTGCCCAGACTCAGAAAGCTCAGAAATTTGTAAACTTAGAAAGCAGTATTTAGCTGCTCTGGACTTCAGTGTCTCAGGCTTAGTCAAAACTCTAATGACTACAGGTGAAGCCAGATACTTCCAATTAGCTGAAGCAGGAAACACTCATTGGGGGAGGAGAGCTGGGCACGGCTTGGGCCAAGGGAGGAGGCAGCAGCACGGCAGCTGGGTCCGACGTGAGACAGGAGGAGCCTGTCCACACCGCAGCTCCTCATGCTGCCGCCCTCCGCAGTCTCTAGGCCCCTTTCTCCCTGTGGACAGGAAGTGGCTACAGTGTCTGCATCCATCCCCTCTGTCAGCCCCTTAGGGATCCAGTGACCACTGCCATTCCCAGCCACACGTCCATGTCACTGTACCTAGGGTGCATGTGCTGCAGGCCAGGCCCTGCCCTGGGCTGACCAAATTTCCAGCTATGGACCTGGTCCTCCATTGTCCCCACTCACCACTGTCAGGGTCCCCCTGTGAGGTCCAGCAATGACATCTACCCCACCTACATAAAGTCAATGAATACTGCTCCTATTATTAATAAAGACGGGTGGGCAGCATGGTTCTCCTTGCAGCCAAGCACGCTCTGTAATACTTGTGCCCAGAATTTAAGAGCGCCCCTCCAGCTCCAGCAGCTCTGCCAGCCCAGCTCCAGCTGGGCCCACAGCAGACTCCCTGCTCCAGGCCCCTCAGCACCCACACTCTGAGGGCACCAAGGAGGGACAGGCAGAGCTGAGCACAGCAGGTCCCTTTGCTTCTCCTAAATACACCTGGGAGAGTAATCACTTCCTCTAGGTACAGCAGGTACAGGAGAGGCAGACAGGCCCAACATGGTCCAGCTAAGGGAGGTCCTTCTGGAGAGATAAAGGCAATTCTGGTCCCGGAACCATCACTGAGGCCTGATTTTATAAAGGTGCCAGTGAGCCATGTGTTTGAACAGTCTCCTTTATAGTGACATTCATGGGATGATGGAGGCCCATTCACTTGGGCTTGGAAAGGTCAACCCTTGAACCACCCAGCCTCCCCCCAGACCCTCCCCGCACCCCACAGACTGCGTGGGAAATCCATACCACCCTGCATCTCTGTGCTCACCTGGCACCAGCAGGACTCTAAGGGTCTCTGTTGAGCATATTCCCACTTAAGAATATTCTTTAATCTCATTGTTTGCTCTTTTTAGATCTCTATAGACCTTTCTTCCCTGTCTTCTGGAGCTGATAATCCATCATGACCAGAAGTCCCAGACTCCTCTCTAGATTATCCCATGCTTCTCTGCCTGTCCCTGATGCCACACCCCACCTCAACCCTGGGGATAAAGATGCTCTCCTGTGATTAGAGTGCCGGAGCCTTCAGTGATGGCTAGATAAGAACTCGTAGTAGGGATACACTTATGCAAATAGTTATGCAAATATTCTCCACCAATCTCTCTCTCCCTCCTGTGGGAAGATAGAGTCCCTTAGAGGGAGTGTCACCACATCCATGTGTCCCTCATTCTAGCACAGAGAAGACAGCATGCCAAACAATTAAAGGGGCTCCAGCACAAGCGTGGGACTCCCCGTCTTAGAAAGAGAAACCTCAACCCTGAGGTAGGTCCAGGAGCGTCCAGGAGAATGGAAGAAAGGAAGGCAGGGCAGGCAGAGCCTGGCCAACTGGCACCCCTGGACATCACGCAGCCTGTGTGCATGCCACAGGTGCACAGAGGGAGACATGCCCGCACGCACACACGCACGCACGCGTAGTGAAGCCAGGTCGCAGGCAGGCTCCCTTAGCTGGGGGCGGCGGTCATTTCACAATATGCATGTTTATCAAAACATTCGCTTGTGCATGCTAAACACAGGCAGTGTTTGTCAGTCATCCCTCCATAAAGCTGGAGGAATGCGACAAAAATAAAATAAAGACAGACGCGCTGTGGAGAGGAGGTCCCTCTCGTTGAGGCAGCAGTGTCTCAACTGGGCCTCTGGCCTGCGAGCTAAGCCAGGCACTCAGCGTCAGCGTGTCACCCACACGGGCTCCAGGCAGCAACACATGGGTGCCCTCAGAAGCTGAGGCCCGAAGACGCTTCTGCCTCGCTGGCAGCGACCTCTCCTGGGCTATGGAACAGACATGTTGAGGGTGAATGAGGCCTGGGACACCCCCATGAGCTTGATCTGCTGCACACACAGCCCAGCGGTACCCGTCACAGGCCTCTGAAGGGACAGTCACCTAGAGCTGAGGACAGCCTCATGCCAGTGCTCTGCCCACCCCTCCAGACAGCCCAAGGGGACAGGACAACACCTGAAGCAACTGCCCACAGGTGGATATGGGCATCACCCACTTCCGCCCCCAGTGAGGTCCCTGTCACACTCTGCAGCACCCTCCTCCCATGGGGTCCCTGTCAACTCTTGGCAGCAGCTAAAGGGCAGCTATTTATGTGCAGCACTTTGCTTCAGCAGGCCTGTGTGCTGCTGACTAAAGTCCGCCCTCTCCCCAGATCACCAGCCCCACCCCCTCTTCAGTCAGCTCCAGCTCTGGGGCAGGCCCCACCTCCCTGAAGGCTCTTAGCACCTGGGCTCTCAGGCGCTCTGGAGTGGGCAGGCAACCCCAATCCCAGGATCTTGGGCCCGGCACCAGTCTGCAACTGAGCCAAGCCACTGTGAGACACAGCTGTGGCTGGAGAGGTTGACAGCAAGAAAACAGGGTGGCACTTGGGGGTTCAAGGACAGATGAGGACATGGAGGGTTCTAGGCTCAGAGACCCAGGAGGGCAAGGTACAGGGTCAGGAGCAGAGACGCTTATCCTGATCTCAGAGTGGGGCTGTGGAGGAACCACGTGAGTGCCACACCCACAGGCAAGGTGGTGTGGGCCATTTCCACCCCTCACACCCCCTGTGCTACTGCTGGGACCAGATCCAAGGTGACGGCTGAGGTCCATCCCACATGCCAACGCCAACCAGCCAGTAGCCACTTGCACACTGTGAAGACCAGGCTCCAGGCTACACCTGGGCTCCCACAAATGGATCGCAGTGATGAATTGGCCACGTCGGCCCAGGAGGCAGAGGAGGATTGCAGCGCTGGGCCAGGTGCTCTCTGGCTTGAGCGAGATTGCTTCTCAATTCACATTTCAGCTCCTCGGATCCCGTGCAGCCGTGGTGAAGTGCAGCCTCTTTCTGCTGGAACATGTTTATCTCTCAAATTGTGGTTCATACCTGGCATCTTTTGCTAGGACGGAAAAGTGACTCCAGGGATTTTCAAAAAGGAACACTGTGGGTTTTGTTTTTGTTTTTTGCTCCTGAACCTCCTAGAAATATGACCATGTAAGAGTACCAGAGGCTGGTCTGTATCCCTCAGAGGCAGAGAGAGGCAGACAGCTGGGAGAAGTTAGGACAGCTGTGAATTATTTAGGGCCCCTCGCTCCACTTGCACCTTCGGAAGAGTGTGGCTGGAAGGGTTCTGCTACATGCATCTGCTTGCTTAGCTAGAGATGTGGAGCCTGGCCCACGACACAGGGGAGCTAGGGCCTGGGCTGGGAGCACCAGGAGATGCACTAGGTGGTGGGTACCCACCGTGCAGCGGGCTATGCTCCAGGCGCTCAGATGTGCCAAGGAAGAGGGGCAGCAGCAAGGAGCTCAGACCAAGGCAGTGTGGAGGCTGGCAGTCTCTGGGTGCAGAATTCCCTGCCAGAGGGCTGGCCTTGGGCTCAGCTCTCCTGCGGCAACGCAGCCAATGCAAGTCTGGTACAGAGGCTCTGGGCCAGGATGTTTGAACCTCAAGGTCTCCAAAGCCTCTTCCTTCCATTACACCCCTGCCCCCGTGCCCAAGGAGACCCACCCCAGCCTGGCGGCTGCCTGCCTCTGAATATCCTCACTGCCCTTCACTGCCTACCTGACCTGCAGCCAGCCTCGTGCTGCAGCCGCGCTGCCCCTCAAAATGAGCACCTACTGGGTTTCTCCTGGATGTAACTCCTCCATGGCTCCCTTCCCTTTGCACCAAATCCCACATCCTGGAAACAAGTTTTTGACAGCTGTGACCCTGCCGTGACCTCAGCCCCTGCTCCCTTGCTGCCAGTGCTGACTGCAGGCCTCCCCGCACAGGTCGCAGCTCCATCGCATCACCGGGCCCTGCTGCCACTTCTGCCATGCCACACTGAGCAGGGTTGTTCTCTGATCGTCTGTGTCTCCGGCTTTCAGGCAGGCACCTTTTGAGGATGGGAGCCACACCTCCTCATCCCCAATGCCTGCCACGTGAGTGTGGGCCAGCCACCCCACAGCCACGTGCTGAGAGAATGAGCAAATACGTGAGGCTGCTACTCCAGCAGCCATGCCCACGGGAAGGTCTAGTAATCACTTTTAATTTTATGTATTGGGGCTGGGGAGATGGCTCAGTAGAGCAAGTGCAAGGGCCTGAGTTCAATCCCCAGTTCTAAAAAAAAAAAAATTATTTGTTTATGTATTTATTTGGTCTTTTTAGGTAAGATTTCACTGTGCAGTTCAGGCTGGCCTTGAACTCATTTGTGGCCCAGTCTGGCCTCAAACTCACCTTGATCCTCCTGCTTCAGCCTCCCAAGTGCTGGGATTATGAGCGTGTGCCACCATGCCTGGCACTGGCTATTTGAAGGGATGAAATCAAAGGCAACTTGGAATTTGAATGTGCTCACTAGTAGCTTACCTGGACCCTTCCTAACTGATCTTCCCAGTTTGAATTCCTAGAGGATGATGATTCTGGAACTCGACGATCCTTGTGGTGGTGCTAGGGGGAAAGGAAGCTCCCGGGGTAGCAGGAATTGATTCACCAGAGCATGATCACTGCTTAGCCCTGGGCCTACCTGAACTTCACGGCGATGGGGACGCAGCCCTTGTCCAGATGTGTGTGTGTGTGTGTGTGTGTGTGTGTGTGAGAGAGAGAGAGAGAGAGAGAGAGAGAGAGAGAGATGAGATGGGATCAGGATCTTCTTGTTTCTGTCTTTTGCAAGGGAAATGTTAATAGTCCATGTTGTGAAAGAAGTAGTCTTGTGTCACTAAGGTGATAAGTGGACTTACCTCTTTAAATGCTGCTGGGAGAAAATTTCTGCCTGATTCCTGACATCTTCTTGTTGCAGAGGAATCCCACGTAGGCCATTAGGCTTCCTCTCTTCCGCCCTGGGTGTCACTCTGGCTTCCACTTGGAGATGCATCTGAGAGTCTCTGGCGGCCTCTCCCTCGTAGGTGCCCTCTCCCAGGGGTGGCCAGTAAATGCTAGCCCAGGCTGGACTCTGAGCTCTGTGCTGCGACCCTGCACCCGTCCTTGCCTCTCCTGGGAGACAAAGACCAAGATACACATGCCGTGTGGCATGAGGCGTATCACCAACGGCTGCTGGAAGGGTCGGTGGGCCAGAGGTGAGGAGCCAGGTGTGGCTTCCGGACATGCGCTTCCCGGAGCCTGGGCGCCTCTGCACGGAGCACCTGGCCCCCGCCCACACCTCTCGCTGCAAACTCCAGCTGCTTTTCCCCTCCCCCATGCTGCAGATTGGAGAGGCAACATGGGCACTGTGCAGACCACACAGGGCTGGTGAGTGACGCAGGAGCAGGTGTAGGCTCAGGCCACCTGGCTGCCTGCCCCAGCACTAACTGGCTGAGGCACTGGCACCTCTGGCCACACTGCATTGCCAAGCCCAGCAGGAGGGGTGAGCTCTGTGGTCACACAGGCTCCTCTGGGACTCACACTGCAGGTTGGGTGGCCCTCACCCAGAAGCGAGGGACTCTGAGTGCTACATACTTGGGTGTGCTTATTGTTCTGTGCACAAGGAAACAACCTTGGGGAGCAGACCCAGGCTCACACCTGAAATCATCCTTGTTTCCTACAGAACTTGTACATGGCCTGAGGGTGATTTCCCGTGGCACTGTCGGCAGCTCTGCGCAGGAGATGAAACTTAGGGTGTGGAATGCTCCACTTGTGGCACCAGGTTGGTGCCCAAAGCTCTGGATTCGAAGCGTCTCAGATCTTGCACCTTGTGCTTCCAGATTAGGGGCCTCAGCCTTGCTCACTCCCATCTGCCCAAATCTCCCAGCTGCTTGTCCGGTCCGTGCATCCCCAGTGGTGGCGGCAGGGTCCTGCGTGTGTCCCAGGGCCCAGCAGCACTGCTCTGCCCCCGCGGAGAACCTTCCTGCACAGCTCACTCAGGAGTGAGTGCCTCAGCGAAGACCCCAGGGTAGTGCTGAGGGCAAGATCCGCGATCCTTGCTTTCACCAACTTCTCCCTCCACGTCAGCAGCTGGCAGCAGCGGCCGGCCACGACGCTCCTGGAGAGCAAACCCAGGGGCTTTGGTCTGTGGCTCTGAAGAGCACCCTTGGCCCTCCGCCTCTTTGTTCTTAAATTCTCATTTCCTCCCAAGCGCTGTCTGCTTTCTACCATGAAGGTTGTTATTTTTTTAAACTGGGTCAGTGGATTCTGATCCCAACACACCGCGATGGCATAACATGATAGATTAAGCCTAGACAGTCACAATTAATTCCTAAACAGACCTAATTTAATTTCCCTTCTCCAATAAACCCAATTTACCTCCGCAGAGGTGTGACATGTTTGATTAGACACAGCGATGCCGGCACAGCCAGCCTTACAGAGACAGGGCTGTGTGCGCCACACGACAAGAGATCAAAGCCCGGACAGTGCTCGGCAGCCAGCGTGGTGCACTTCAGCAGAACCTGCAGCTCCTGGTCCCTGGCTGCTCCTTAATTGGAGAGATAATTGCGTGGGCGGGATGGGAGGCCAGAGAGGAGACTCGCACAGGAAATCTCGGCCCCCAGCGCTCCTGGGTGCTCCCAGGTCCGTCTGGCCACCAGGGCCTCAAGCGGCATCACAGGCACTGATTTGCATGTCACTGCTCAGGCAGACGACTATGGTTGCAGTTGCCCGTGGTTGACGGGGTGTCCCTATGTTACGGCTTCTGTCTAGATGTCCCCAAAGCCTCAGGAGGTCATCACGGGCCACTTTTCAGAGGTGGCTGCATCGAGAGTGGGTGATACTAAGATCGAGAGAGGTGGTTACTCAGTCACTGAGTGGACTGGCAGAGTTCCGGGCGTGGACTATGGGAAGGCCCTCTGTGGTGTGTGTGCCACCACCCCAAGGGCACACAGCCCGGATGGGAAATGGGACAGAAGAGGGCTGCTGCTGTCCCTCGTCACTTGCTGGTTCTTCGCTGCCTTGCTGCCTGCTGCATGCCGTGTGCCATTTCTCCTCCATGATGCTGTCTGCCACACCACCCTCTGGGGAGCCAGCTGCTGTGGGCGGAAACCCGTACTCCCCAAGCTGTGAGTCAGATGCTGCTGTTCTCCTTTAAACCCGGGCATTGGGCATTTTGTCTGAGCAATGGAACAAGTAACCAAGACACAGAGAAGGCTTAGGGAGCTGTTTCTGACCACACTTATTTGATCTGCTCTGTATGCACAGAAACAGGTAAGACACAGGAGCTCTCCATTGCTCAAAAACGCTGGAGCTGGGTCGCACTGCGCCCCATCCAGCTGCATCAGTTGATTTCTGCCACACGAGGGCACTTTTACCAGGTTACAGCTCCCACCCTGGCTTCTCTTAAGGTGTGCAGACAGAGGCCGCGTGTTCTCACCTCTCACTCCTTCCTGGCAGCTGTGCGGCCTCAGACTGCCGAGCTGCTCAGAGCCTTGCTGCCTTCTCCAAAAGAAGGCATGTGGAGGTCGTGCGGGTCACCTCCCAGCTCTCCGAGGGTTGCATGAGGCTGGGGGACAGTCTGCGCCTGCGTCCTTGGACTTCTCAGGTGGCACTCACTTGCCCACCCAGCGCTTTCTCCCTGATGGATGGATGCCCACAGGAGGCACACAGCCCTGCTTCTGATGCGGATCAGCATCCTCGGGCTGTGGGAGGGGGCTGGACGCGATTGTGGTGAGGAACAGCCTCTTTGGCTGTCCGCAAGGCACCAGTGCAGCCCAAGCTGTCTGCGCCCCTCTGAGTTGGGGCAGACAGTTGTGCTCCTGCCCGGCAGTGGCCCAGCACTGCAAAGCCCGAGGGGGCCCAGGCCCCTGCTCTGCCCGCTCTGAACGGGGTGGCACTCGGGGCTGCCCTGCTCCAGCACCCACAGCATGGCCAAGACAACTGGGTCGTCCTGGAGGCTGGGAGCCCAAGCCTGGGTGTGACAGCATCGGCATCTCCCAGCCTCTTCCAGGCTTCGGGCTAAGGCAAGGTAGGAGAGGTGAAGGTTAGAACGGGGACAAGGAGAATGGCAGTTTCTCTGTTTTCACTGAATGACACCTTCATAGACTCTGCCCGGGGGAAGAGGCCCTCCAAAAGGCACCAGACCTACTTCAGGCATGTGGGAATGACTTGCACAGGGACACAGCCACCGGCTGGGTGACCTGACTCCAGAGGGGCCCACTCCAGCTCTCCTGCTGGGAGACACCGAGCTCCCTCCGCCCGCCCACTCCGGGTCACAGTGTGCCACCTCTTTGCTCCTCTGAGTGAGTGCTTTCAGCTGCTGCCCAGTCAGCACTGCGTGTCTCCAGTGGATGCGCCCTCAGCTCCCCGCACGGTGGCCATAGTGAGCCTGCAGCTCAGTCCAGTGGGCAGGACGGTCAGGGACCTCCAGGAGCCCTCAAGGGGACATCGCCTCCACAATGCAGATCCTGTGCAGTTACCACATGAGGACACGGTCACAGGTGGTGCAGGTCACGTGCAGCCTCAATGTAACTTGGGGACCTCTTGGAAGCCCTCACTATCACATGCAGTTCTTGGCCTTGGTCCTCGTTTGTCTATCCGTGGCTCCCGCCCTGGTCCCAGAGCTGCAGGTGTCATCTCCATCCTCAGAGTCCCCAAATGCACCTACAGTCCAACCTCTCCTACCATCCAGATTGGGTGTGGAAGTGCCCCGTTACACACTCACCCAGTGCACGCACACTTATGCGTGTGCACCGCGTACCTCATGGTTGCACCCATAGGCTCCTCCACTGTGCATCTCACAGTAAGACGTGCAGGAGAGAACCCTCCATCTTCTATCCAAGCCAGCTTCCCTCAGTCTTTCCAGCTCCGTGAATTGCTCCACCAGCCACCAAGTCGCTCAAGGCAGTCTTGGGACCCTCAGTTTTCTCCCCTCTAGTCCAACTGTCCGAATCCTTGGTCCTCCCGCGGTTCAGCCCCGTCCCTGCTGCAGATTGAACCTGCAGCTCTCCCTGCACTGTGTGTTTCTCATATCTAGGGAAGCACCCACAAGACCCAAACCAACTCCTCACAGCCCTGGCATCTGTGTGTTCTGAGAAGACCAAATCTGGAGCCAAGGAGTCCTGTGTGGAGCCTTCTCCATGACTGCCCTGCCTTCGTCTCCATCCATGGCTCACTCCTCTTTGGCAGACACAGCTTGTCCTGCTGTTTCTGGAAAGGGCCATGCCGTAGCCACCAGGGCCTCCACCTGGGTTGCTCAGCCCACAGGCGCCACATGGCCTGCTCCCACTGACCCATCCTCCATGTGAACCTTTGCTGGGGAAGCTCCCCTGACTCATTCTTCTTCTCCACGGTTCCCTGTCAAATTCCATCCTACGCCTAATTTAACTTTCTATAGCATTCATCTCCTTTGTGAACGGCACGCGCTTGCCCACTGGCCCTCTCCCATGTGTGCAGGGCCATGGGGGGCACCTCTTCGGTCTGGCCTGCCCAGATTTCTGCTTCCTGTGATGGTGCCCAGTATGCTGGAGCTCAGAAAGGCCTTGTGATAGGGACAGAAGGGCCCCTGGAGGCCGGGCAGTGACTTCCCTGTGGCGCAGGCGCCAGCCGCATCATCATCCCAAGTGAAAATCCTGCTGGCCGGCTGAGTCCAGCCACCAAGAGCACCACAGAGCATCCCACACCACAGTCCACTTCTTCCCAGTCATGCCAAATGCAGAAGTGGCGCGCGGCTCAGGCTCAGCAAGGCTGAGGCTGACTGGCACGGGCTGGGGCGCTCTAGACTCCTGGCCATGCAACTCAGAAGTGACCCGGGGTCTTGTCAGAGAGAAGTCAGGAGCCAGCCCTGGCCGCCTGCATCATGGGGCTGCTTCAGCAGCAGAGCGTCTGACGGATAGCTCATTTCTTTACACAAGAGGAATTCCAGCATGAGTGCTGTAAAAGGCGCCGAGTGTGCCGTGCTGATGCGGGTCTGATTCACACGTAAAAGCCGTACTACTCAGGACGCACGAGCTAGCCGCTCCCTCCCTATAAACACAGCCACGGCATCTGACCCACGTTCAGGTGTCGGGCGCTGCTGCCCTCGCTGCCCTCCCTGCACTGGGACTGACTGGGAGAGCAGGAGACCGCGGTGGCCTCCTTCACAGCAGGAGGAGGCTGGTGTTGGCTCTCACCCGGTTTCTCTGCCATCTTCCAGTCAAGTGCTTGAGCGTCTGCAGACAGCTGCGCTGATTCCTAAAACCTGTCTGTGCACCCTCCTGTCAACACTGAGCTCCAGGCGAGCAGAAGACCACGGCCTCATTGACGGATGCCCCTTTCCTTGCTAGCCTAACATGGATCAATTTTATTGATAATGCAAGTAGTATCTTCCAGCCCTGCCCTCCCTCCACGCTGGCCATCCCTCCCTTCACCCTTGGCCTTGCTCTTGGAGTCCTTTGCTGTTCCTCAGAGCATCCTGACAAGCTGCCAGGGAGCATGCACCTCCTCACCGGTCCCCGGAGCAGGGCATTCGGGCCACAGCTGGCCGTGCTGAAGCTGCATGGTGGCTTAGGAGGATGCGAGTGGGTGCCCTCAGTTCTGTGCTGACATCTTCTTCTCATCCCAAGCTCACTCTGCTTATCTCTCTAGCACAGCAAGCCTCACTGTTGTGTAGCGCAAGCCCTTGCCCTGCTGTGAGCTGCTCCCAGGTAGAGGCCCCACGAGGCTCACACCATGCTCAGAGAGGACAGCAGTGTCCGGAGAATGAGGACGGATGACCAGGCCCCACGGGGAGGCATCTTTCTCCTAGGGTGAAAAGGGGCCAGCCTGCCGCCTGGATCCCGTGGAACACCAGGCTTCCCCCACAAAGATAGGTCCGAATGCAGAGGGGTCTCCCCAGGTTCGTGGTGGAGTCACAAGATGAGACTGTCCTGGGCTACCTGGTGTCCCAGATCCAGTGAGAGCATCTCAGAGACGGGCAGTGAGAGCAGGGCCGAGCTGAGTGACAAGGCCACCAACAAGGGACGCCAGCAATACCGGGGCCAAAGAGAGGATGGCAGACTGTGCCCTCGACAGCACCCCTTCTGCCCACCCCAGTCCCACTCCAGGCCCCCCTTCACCAGCCACCCTGTCTGTGACACTCCGAGTCCCTGCTGCCCCTGGGCTCAAGTCTGTGCATTTGCAATGGGCTCTTCTTGAGAGACCTCTCAGGTGTACACCCTTGTTTTTGCAGAGGAACACAGCAACCACAGAGCCACCAATGTTGGTGGGCTCAGAGCTGGCTGGTGTCAAAGGCAGTCCTGAGGCGGGGCCCTGGGCAGCCAGCAGGTCACGGCCCCTGGGCTCGCTGGTGGCTTGATCCGCCCGAGAGTCCACAGCTGGCCATGCAGCAGGGGCCCAGGCCTGGCCAGACAGGATCTCGGGGGGCCTGCAAGGTGTTACTCCTTCCTGGGATGAACACTGAGCTCTGGCTCGGCCATGCCCTTGCGCCACGCTGCTGCTGCGCAGAGCCGGCCAGCCCTGAACTGAACTGGTCCAAAAGAACCGCGCCTCCTCTCAGCTGTGGGTGCTGGATGTGGCGCATGCGTGTCAACTACCCCGTCCTACTTCCGTTTCTAGCTTAGGAGCATTGCTTAGCAGCGAACCATCTGAGTAGCCTGCTAGGATCCGGGAGGCAGAGAAAGACAGAGAGAAGGGCAAGACAGGAGGGAAGGAGGGGAAGGCGGGAAGCCAGGAGCAGGGGCCGAGGGTGCGGCTCTGAGCAGGAGCCTGGCCTCGGCCGAGCCCCACCCCTATACCTGGCCAGAGGACTCCAGTCCTTAAGAGTGACCCTGCCCTGTGTGACAGAGATGCGGCCAGGCCAGGCAAAGCCTCTGCTCTCCTGTGGGCAGCCCCGGGGCCCCAGCAGCCCGTCCTGAGGGCTGGCTCACTCGGCTCCGCGGCTCTCTGGAGCAGCAGAGGGTGTGGACGGGGACTCGGGCATCGGGAGCAGTTTTCCTGCCTCCCCTGCGTGCCTTCAAGCTGAATCTACTGCTTGCGCTCTGCTCTGTGGTGGCTGCAGGTGCTCAACACTTACCGTGCGCTCAGCCGCCCCGCCCGGGCGGCGCAGGCAGTTCTTCTTTTGTAGAAGAAATGGCTTCTTGGAGTTTAAGTGATCTTCTGAGAGCTTGGACTCAAACCTCAGAATCGTGACTACATCTTCCACGTGGAGAGGACAACGTGGAGGGGTGGCAGGGCGCGAGGTATCTGACCATGTCTAGAATAAGCCCATTCCTTAAAAATCTGCCAGTTTCTTCTGCCTTTCTGCCCCTGACTGGGATGTCGTGCTGCAGGCAGGACCTCAGCAGCCACCGTGGACAACACTGATGGAGTAGCGGCTCACTTAGCCAGAAGGAGCGGCGTCCCCAGTGACCGTGGAACTGCCATGCCTGGCGGGACTAGCAGCATTTACACAATGGAAAGATGGACATCTGCCTACTTACCTGTTTAGTGTATTATCTTCCCTGAAGATTTTTGTCAGTGTTCACCAATCCCTCTAGCTGATGTTCTCAACTTATAAGGGACTAAATGGTTTGAATATTAAAGGGCAGATGAAACATTTAGTTTTCAATTTACCAGAGCCTTATAAATAAACAAACATGGCTTTGACTATCTGGAAATGGTAAAAAGGAGGGATGATTGGCTCAGAGTGGCACTGAACTGTGGAGTGGCTGTGAGGAGTGGGGTTAGAATTAGATTCATGTTGAAACGTTCTTTTGTTTTCAGCTGAATTATTGCTTAATAGAGACACTGACGAACTGCCTGGCCTTTGGGTAGTTGCTTTATCTCATCACTTTTTACTACTAGCGTCGCTGAGCTGTTATCACACACTCAATTCACCGATCCAAAGCGTGCTCCATCCGGTGAGTTTCAGAGGCTTTCATCACAGGCACAAATAAACAAGCCACTGCCACCCCAAGTCTCTAGGACGCTTCGCACCCCAGAAGGAGCCCCCTGCCCAGCAGCGGCTGCTCTAGTGCCTGCCCCTCGCCTCTAACGGCTGCTAAGCCCAGCTCCACCACTGAGGCTCCACGTCGCGGACACCTGGCTGTGCCCTGGGGGCTGCGTGATGACTGTCTTGGCTCCCTGTTCCCAGGTGCAGCCCTCTTGGTTCCTTCCTTTCCTCGCCCACTGTCATCCGATGGTATGGATGGACCACATTTTATTTGTTTGATCCACTGGAGGACTCTTGAGTTGGCTTCCGCCTAGGAAAATGGTCCATCACACTGCTATGTGTGTCTCCCCAGAAGAGCTCTGACTACTGGGAAGTTCCTCTTCAGGCAGAGATTGGGCAGGGCCTGGCCAAGGCTGGTGAGAGGGCGTGGCTTGTGGATGGGAAGTCCCGGTACCGCACACAGAGCAGTTCCTAAAGCCTTGCAGCTGGGGCAAGTCCGGAGTGCTGTCTCCAGTTCTTCTCCAGGAAGCCAAGCAGGATTTGGATAGGATGGCCTAGGCGCAGCACCAGCATAAGCAGTGGGGGACACAAACACTGGCCACCATTTTCCTCATGGCCACAGTGCTCTGTCTTTCTCAGTGGTCAGCTCTAACCTGTGGAGTGTACTTTTTTGTAATTCAAGCTGGTCAGAACTCACTCTGCAGAGTATGTTTCTTTTCATATCTTTAATAAATGCACAACTTTGCCACCCTTCGTGCTTGTCTTGACAGATGTTTTGTTCAGGACAGAAAGAACCTGGAAACCCCCTAGATGGAGACTCCAGCACTGAAAACCCGGGACCGTTACTGACAGGTCCTGGCTGCCGAGACCCAACGCCCAGCACCCACAGTTCAGAAGAGGAGAGGCTTATTGCGGCCCAGTCTGTGGGGTTTCTTTCCAATCATGGCTTGGAGAAGGAGAGGTGTATTTTGGCTCCTATCTGGCTGGCCCCGGACAGGACAGCATGCAGAGGGAAGTCGCAGAGGAGGCTTGCTTGAGGCATGGTCACAGGAAGCAGAGAGCAAGGGTGGAGGGGGCAAGACCCCGCCCGGCTGCGCCTCCCAGCGTCACGCTGAGCCGCAGACTCATCAGTAGACCCATCTACTCAGGAGGATGGCACCCCATTATCCAGTCACCTCTGAAGGGCCCCCTAGGAGTGCCCAAGGCTTTAGCGGGACGTCCAGATGCAAACTGGACAAGTGAATGTGTTCTAGTAGTTCTAGGTGACAGCTGTGCATCTTCGCGCATCTCCTGGTGATGGCTCTGGGGACGGCGAGGTCGAGCTCTCAGCAGTCAGGGGACCCAGCCGGGTGTGTGTGTGGGGGGAGCAGGCTGTTCACATGGCAGCGGGCCACGCCAGGGAGCAGGAGAGTGGCAGAGGAGCGTCACTCCCTGGCTGGAGAGATTTGTTGATTACTTTCCACTCACTCAGTCCACATACCTTTATTTAATTTTCTCCCACTGCTGGTTAATTGTGGCAATTCTTATCTTATAACATGAAGATTAATACTCAATAATTATTTTCACAAAGTTTCTGTTTTCCTTTGAATTGTTTTCTTAGGCTAGATTTTCAAAAGCAGTAAAAGAAGATAAAACCTCATACGTGTCTTGGTGCTTAATTACAGTATTGATTTCTAAACTCATCTAGAAATGTTAATTTCAACCCACTTCACCAGCACTGCTAAGATTTAAAATGTTTACGAAGTCTATCAAAAAAAACTCCATGACACTGCCTTAGTTTACATGTCTTGATTACTGGTGACATTAAATTCTCTATTGTTTTGGTGAAGACTGCAGCTTGGGTTCCTAATAGAGTCCTTGTGAAAACCTGAGTTTAAGTGAACACAAGTTTACCCTGTTTATGATCTAATGTTTCAAAATGAACTGAAAGGAATAATAGACAATGGAGAGAATAACAGAAATCAGAGTAGAATATGCCAAAAATGGGGTGGAACTCAGGTATAAATCAGAACCCAAAGAAAAACGGCATTTCTGAAATGAAGAGTGAGACACGAAGTGGAAGAGCAAGTGATTGTGGAGAGTGAAACAAGTAAAGGTAGAGGAAGACCCCAAAATGAGAATAGACAGCATGACTTCGAAAGAGGGAGCCACAAGTGAAGGAGATGCTAGAAGACCAGCGAGCGCAGGTGTTGTCAGAGCAGTGGGAGAAGAAAAAGGAAAGAAAAGGAAAAACCTGTTAGCTCAAGAAGACTACCCCACAATAAATATATACATTAAACATTGTAAATGGCATCACAAGTTGCCAGACTAAGTCATACAGAGATTGACTCGAATAAAATTCTTGACTGAAAAGAACAAAAGCCTTGAGGACCCAGGTAGAGAGACCGGGTTGCTTCTGGAGGAAGCTGACCGGGGACAAGGCTCGGGTGAGGGGTGACATGGTGAGGGGACGTCGCCACGCAGGGTGCGGGGACGCTGCTCCGTGGGCGCTGAGTCCCCGTGAGGGAGGCCCAGCTGGCCAGCGTCACTGTAGAGAGGGCCGCAGGAGGGCGGGTGGGGGACGCCGCGGTGGCAGGTGGCCCGGACCTTGCTGCGCAGCCCACTGCCGAGAGGGGAGAAAGGGGGGAAGGCGGGCGTTCAGCGAGGCGGTGGGTTTGCGATTACTACCTGGGAGAAAACATGTAGTCATCTGGGAGGAAGAACAGCAGGGCGGGCGGCCACCAGCCACTTTCAGTGTCACTCGCGGCAGGCAGGACAGAATGCACAGGCCGGGCGCCGAGGGCGTCGGCAGGGCTGCGAG
This sequence comes from Octodon degus, assembly GCF_000260255.1. Lineage (NCBI taxonomy): Eukaryota > Metazoa > Chordata > Mammalia > Rodentia > Octodontidae > Octodon > Octodon degus. The sequence continues at coordinate 35,724,473 of NW_004524580.1, read as the reverse complement.
CGCACGAGGGCGAGCGGTGCTGCGCGGGGGTCTGGAGGTGTGCCCGGAGCAGGGGTATCCCGAGGCGTGCCCGGAGCAGGGGTATCCCGAGGCGCGCCCGGAGCGGGGGGATCCCGAGGCGTGCCCGGAGCGGGGGG
>NW_004524580.1:35719773-35723623 GCF_000260255.1 Octodon degus | reverse complement strand
CGCGCGGCTGCTTCCGTCTCAGAAATGAAAGCTAAGCCGTAATTGTCTGAATAGAGAGAAGAGAACCGACGTAGAGGCTATTCTCATTATACATATTCTTGGGCAGCTTTGATTTGCAATCATAAGCTATGCAGTTAGGACATAAAGCATGTGAAGAGAATTTAAAAATAATAAATTTAATAACAGTAATAACAGAAACCCCTAAGAATAAGTGCAAGTAGTGGCAGAGTCGCCACGAGGGATGATCCTACCAACTGTGAAATGCAGTTGACGTTAGCTGTTCCTCTAGCGTGGACTCACACCCAGGGGTTTCAAAAGTACGAAGTACAATTTCACCCTTCTCAGAAGTCACATTATTCGGGATAATGTTGGGGACATCGCTCTGTGTGTATGTACTGATAAAGTAAACTTCTGTGTTATTGTTTTGGTCAATTTTCATGAGACCAGGGATCTCAGAGTAGGAGAAAGGAAATACAATGTAATAAAGAGGAGATTAAGGAAAATCCTTGTAATACTGCATCAGATTAAAATCATCAGGATAAATACATGATATATTTTCTCTTTAAAAATTTCTTAGCATTGAAACAAGACAGAACAGTGAAAGTGCTATGAGTTGGAAGCCTTCCTAGAGGACCCAGTACAGTCTTGAAGTAGCTTTTTACAGTAAGAAAAATCAGGAGTCCTTAGAAAGATGATTAATTCTAGGCCTGAAACAGGAAATGGACAGGGTGGACCTAATGTGCCAGATTTCTGGAAAAATAAAAATAGCTACCAGAATAATGTCAAAAATCCAGCTTTCCAGTAGAAGAGATTCCATTCGCTGAACATGGGATGCTTTGGATATCAATGAGAAATAAACCAAATGGATTAAAATATCACGCGTTGGCTCATGCCCTCAAGTGCAGAACCCTGCCCAGCAGTTTTAAACTAAGTGATCATAATTCAAAGACATTAGAAAAAGAAAACTCAGCTATACAAATTCCTGCATATAAATATCTGCTTCCCTCACATTAGCCCAGCAAATAATAGAGGTGAGAGGCTGATTTTGCTAGAAATGATAATTTATATTAAGTCAATAATGTCACAAAGCAAAAAGGAGCCATGGAACCTGGACGCGGGCACTCTGTAAGCCTTGATTAACAAATGCGTGCAGCGACCACACTCCAGCCCCAGAGAGACGCCCGTTGGCATGTGCCCCCTTTCGAGGAGTGCTGCTAGCAGAACAGACCTGGACTGGACCAAGCCTTGACCCCAGCACCAGCGAACAGGACACGCAGGGGACAGACAGAACGCAGCTCAAACATAACGTGGGGACACCGCCCCCCTGGGTCCAAACCGTGGGAAACTGAGGACAGGATGGGACGACAAGAGGGAAAGAGAGACGCCGAGGGAGAGTGTGCGCTGGGTTCAAGAGCCTTGGAACACAGCCGCCAGACCCGAAGGGCAGGCCTGCCCACGAGAATCAGTGAGAGGGACAGCAGTGGTGATGAGATGTGAGCGCTGCTTCAGCAATTCATGGTTGTCAAGCGTCAGTGCTAACTCTGGTTTTCCAGCACCAGGGACCAGACTTGGGGCCTTGAGCTTGACAGGCAGGTGCTTATGCTGCTGAACTATGTCCCAGGCTCTTAACTTTGTAAGGTATGACAGTGACAGCATTATTTATTCTGGGGGCATTTATTTAGTGCCTCAGATTTGCTCCAAAATAACGGAGACAAAATATCCCTATATACACACAAATTAGGACAGGAATGTAGATGAAGCTGAGGAAATCCAGGCTCAATATTCTGATTGTGATAGGAACTGGGATTAGGACAGCTCAGCAAGGGACACAAGCCTCTGTCATGTTTCATAATTCCTAGTGGATCCATGTGGGCCATCATAGCAATACAAATTTCAGTGTAAGAACAAACTGGGAGCTGGTGGAGGTGCAGACCCGGCTGGGATGCTAGGAAAATGTTGGCAATTGCGGGTGGTCGGCAGATCCCAGGGCGCTTGTCACATTATTTTGCATACACTGCATTTGTATGAAATTTCTTTCTTTCTTTTCTTTTTGTATTTTAGTACAAGGTCTACAGGGTCTCACTACACAGATTGGACTCATAGTGATCCTCCTGTGTTCAGCCCCCCAAGCGCTGGGATTACGGGCACGTTACCACGCCCAGTCTCAGTCCCCGTCCCAGTAAACCCTGGGGTGGGGCCAGCACAGTACACTGAGATCAAACCCCAGTCCCTGCACCTGTCTAAGCAGGCGCTTTAGTCCGTTGAGCTATCTGGCTGGCCCTTCATAATGTCTGCAATATAATTTTATGAATTTATTTTTATATCTCCCCATTGTGGCCTTTAGGAAGGCAGCATTCGCTTCTCCTGCAGCTCAGTCACCTCAGCTATGTGCACAGGCTCTGGCCGAGAGTCAGTCGGTTGCACAGGCGGATGGGAAGCAGGGTGGAGCAAGCACACATGAGATGTAGCTGCCTGCGCAGCCAGTGAAGGCTTTTCTCCTCAGACCTAATGCAAAACCCCAGCTGGGTCTCAGCTTTTCATCCAACTAAAGACGCTGCAGAGTCAATTTTCCTCCAGCTAAAGACAGCGTAGTGAATTTTCACCCAACTCGACACTGAGCAGAGGGTGCATGTGGGCCATCTGCTTGTCCACACCTGATTCCCCACCGTGTGGGAGGGTTACAATTGCAAATCCCATTGAAATTAGGTTTTTTGTATGACTTGCTTTAATTAAATAAATAGAATGAAATTTTTTGTCCATTCCAGGGAAATCTTGGAGAAAAAATCACCACATTCCCTCACCTTTTGTGGGGCAGAAAGAGCATCACTCCTCCAGAAAGTGACAGGAACAGCACATTCTGGCACATGGCACTTGGGTCTGCATAGGCAGGGAGCCAGCCGGGCGGGGCGGGCATGCCTGGGAGGGAGGCCCCACCACGCTATGAACGTGCCCACTGCTGTAGGATGGCAGCATGTGCCTGCTGGGCGCAGCCATGCAGGGTCTGCCCTGCCTTAGCAGGAATGAGAACAGTACAGCCTGGCCTCAGAGCAACCCAGAGAAGAGAGCTGCAGCAGTCAAACCCTCAGGTCTAGGAAGGTGCACTGAGGATGCCAGGGCAGAGGGCTCATGGAGGAGCTAGGGGTCGTCGTCAGGAGGAGTGGTGCTGTGAACCTGAGCCCCAGGAAGAGGGAAACAGCTGTCATAGGGATAAGGTGACAACCATAAGTGCCCTTGGCATGCACCTTCCAGCTGCACAGCAGTGAACTAGAATTGCAAAGGCAACCGTGGGTTTTGGAAGAGTGGAGCATGAGCCAAACTGTCCCAAGGTCACAGATCTCACCTGGCCTCAAGCTGGGCTGGGCCTGCAGTGTCCCCAACAGATGGGCGTGTTCCTACTTCTCTGCTAGCACCAGAAACCACTGCAGGAAGCTCCTGGTGTCCACAAGGCCGGCAGTCAGCAGCTTTGCCCCTTAGTAAGCAGGCAGGCCTCACCCCTGGGGGCAGACTGCAGGGCAGCCATCGATAACCACCGCTGGCAAGGCCCTCAAGAGCAGCTGCTGGAGGTTGGCTCCTGCAGGGTGACTCGGAGCTGCAGCCTCAAGTAGGGCTCTCTCCCAAAGCCTCTTTTCTTGTTAAAAGCAAAACAAGCCAAAGAGATCTAACTAATGCATTTCTACTTATTAACTTTCGAGGTAGTCATTTTTTACTGCCAGTGGAGATAATAAAATGGCAATGCAAATTCTAAGACATTCCGCGCTTCATCATCTGCCAAACATCACGCAGAGGGCTCCATAAAGACCACCCCATGCATTCGTGTGCCTCTCCTACATGAGGCACGAAGTCATGTGGA
>NW_004524580.1:35717436-35719673 GCF_000260255.1 Octodon degus | reverse complement strand
TTAGTCCGTTGAGCTATCTGGCTGGCCCTTCATAATGTCTGCAATATAATTTTATGAATTTATTTTTATATCTCCCCATTGTGGCCTTTAGGAAGGCAGCGTTCGCTTCTCCTGCAGCTCAGTCACCTCAGCTATGTGCACAGGCTCTGGCCGAGAGTCAGTCGGTTGCACAGGCGGATGGGAAGCAGGGTGGAGCAAGCACACATGAGATGTAGCTGCCTGCGCAGCCAGTGAAGGCTTTTCTCCTCAGACCTAATGCAAAACCCCAGCTGGGTCTCAGCTTTTCATCCAACTAAAGACGCTGCAGAGTCAATTTTCCTCCAGCTAAAGACAGCGTAGTGAATTTTCACCCAACTCGACACTGAGCAGAGGGTGCATGTGGGCCATCTGCTTGTCCACACCTGATTCCCCACCGTGTGGGAGGGTTACAATTGCAAATCCCATTGAAATTAGGTTTTTTGTATGACTTGCTTTAATTAAATAAATAGAATGAAATTTTTTGTCCATTCCAGGGAAATCTTGGAGAAAAAATCACCACATTCCCTCACCTTTTGTGGGGCAGAAAGAGCATCACTCCTCCAGAAAGTGACAGGAACAGCACATTCTGGCACATGGCACTTGGGTCTGCATAGGCAGGGAGCCAGCCGGGCGGGGCGGGCATGCCTGGGAGGGAGGCCCCACCACGCTATGAACGTGCCCACTGCTGTAGGATGGCAGCATGTGCCTGCTGGGCGCAGCCATGCAGGGTCTGCCCTGCCTTAGCAGGAATGAGAACAGTACAGCCTGGCCTCAGAGCAACCCAGAGAAGAGAGCTGCAGCAGTCAAACCCTCAGGTCTAGGAAGGTGCACTGAGGATGCCAGGGCAGAGGGCTCATGGAGGAGCTAGGGGTCGTCGTCAGGAGGAGTGGTGCTGTGAACCTGAGCCCCAGGAAGAGGGAAACAGCTGTCATAGGGATAAGGTGACAACCATAAGTGCCCTTGGCATGCACCTTCCAGCTGCACAGCAGTGAACTAGAATTGCAAAGGCAACCGTGGGTTTTGGAAGAGTGGAGCATGAGCCAAACTGTCCCAAGGTCACAGATCTCACCTGGCCTCAAGCTGGGCTGGGCCTGCAGTGTCCCCAACAGATGGGCGTGTTCCTACTTCTCTGCTAGCACCAGAAACCACTGCAGGAAGCTCCTGGTGTCCACAAGGCCGGCAGTCAGCAGCTTTGCCCCTTAGTAAGCAGGCAGGCCTCACCCCTGGGGGCAGACTGCAGGGCAGCCATCGATAACCACCGCTGGCAAGGCCCTCAAGAGCAGCTGCTGGAGGTTGGCTCCTGCAGGGTGACTCGGAGCTGCAGCCTCAAGTAGGGCTCTCTCCCAAAGCCTCTTTTCTTGTTAAAAGCAAAACAAGCCAAAGAGATCTAACTAATGCATTTCTACTTATTAACTTTCGAGGTAGTCATTTTTTACTGCCAGTGGAGATAATAAAATGGCAATGCAAATTCTAAGACATTCCGCGCTTCATCATCTGCCAAACATCACGCAGAGGGCTCCATAAAGACCACCCCATGCATTCGTGTGCCTCTCCTACATGAGGCACGAAGTCATGTGGAAGAGAAGGACAGGAAACAGAAGCGATCTCCCGAGTGTTCCCGCTACGTCCCCACTGCTGAGACAATGTCCAGCATGCACAGATTAAAGAAGGACGGGGCTTTGGCTCACAGTCTGCAGAGGCTTCAGTCCATGGGCAGCTGGCACTGAGGAAGGGTGGCACGGCGGAGGAGAACAGTCCATGGCAGGGTAGCAGGAAGCAGAGAGATCAAGGGGTGAGGAAGGCCATGCCACCAGTGACCCACCACGTCAGCAGACCAGTCTACCAATGAGAATCATGATCCCAGCATCCAGTAACCTTTCAAAAGCCCCACCGGTGGGCTCAGGAGGCTTGGGGGACTTCAGGCTAGAAATCGCACACCAAGAAAGAGAATTTCTATCAGCTGCGGTTGCCGCATCTGCTGAGTGGGTCAGCGTTGGCGGATGCGAGCACCACAGAGTCAGAGCCACACTATAGCATTCTGTGGAGAGGGTGAGGTCAGCAGTGGACATGGGAGAGAGGGCAGGAGACACAGTGAAATACCTGGGAGCTGGAGCCCTGGTGGAGCAAAGGAGAGGGGCATAGGCAGGCGGGCAGACAGGCAGGCAGGCAGACAGGCATGCAGACAGACAGACTGACAGACAGACAGACAGACAGACAGA
>NW_004524580.1:35682797-35716976 GCF_000260255.1 Octodon degus | reverse complement strand
ACACACACACACACACACACACACACACACACACACAGAGCGTGTCTAGAAATACCAAACAAAGCAGTGCCGCCTGCAGACCGAGCACAGAAAGCTCTTCTGATTTCCTGCTGAAAGCCCTTCAGCCAGACAGAGGCCGTTCACTGGCCCTAGAGGACCTCTGGCTGGAGGGGCTCTAAGCAGGTCCTTGTCCTGCCTCAAGGCTAGGGTAAGACAGGCCAAGACACTCAGGAGGCCTTCCCAGGGATCGTCAATAACAGTTGTGTCACTGTGCAGCAGAAAAGAATCCAGCATCCTGAATGGACATGCGCAGAGGTGCGTCACAGAGGAACACACTTGGGGAGAGGAGGCGTGTGCTGCGGCTCCCCTAACAACCGAGACGCACCCTCAGCGCACTCGCAGGTGAGGCCCAGACCCAAAAGCCGCGCCGCACTTGACTCCATTTGTGTGGTACAGAAGAAAGGACAAAGCTGCCGGACAGAAGGACACACCAGTTCCCAGGACTTCAGACAGAGCAAGGGTTCATGACAAGGTGCCATGGGGGCAATGTTGGGGGGAACTGCTGTGTGTGGCTCCAGGCGGTAGGAGCACATGACTCTAAACATTCTACCAAAATATATTAGATACTGTGAAGTAGGAAAAAAGTTCAAGAGGAAAGAAGTGGGGTAGAAAAGAAAAACATGAGAAAAAAGGACAAAATGGAAGCAGAGCTTTGTAAATAAGGAGCAGGAGAGGAGTTGAAAGGAGGGGAGGAACATGGGAGGAAAAGAGAGGACCTAATACGTGCCACGGACAAGGACAGGTCCCTTAGATGGACGTGATCACCGTGTAGATTTAAATCGTACCCTAAGCTTAACAAACGTACAACCGCAAAGTTCTTGCACGGTAACCTTTGCCACATGCCAAAACTTCAAAAGGAACTGGGCTTTCCAGAGACCGCAGGGTGGAATTCAGGCGGAAAAGAAACCGAGCTGCAGCACAAATGCCTGGCCTCGCTGCTGGGAGCAGGACACGAGCACTGGCCTGGTTGACTTCGGAGAGTGGCATCTTGCTTCTGTGCTGATGTCCAATGTAAGTAAGTACATGGAGGAGAATGAGCACAAGAGCTCTTCCTGTCAGAGAAAGCAGCTCAACGTAGGCAAGAGGCGGGTAGAAGCGGCCCTCACTGCGGGCCCACCAGCGCACTTCCAAGGAAACAGTTATGGAGCGGGGGAAGCAGCCCGGCAGTGGGGGGCTCTGCAGAGGCCTTGGGCGTGGTCAGGCGAGCGCTGCTGGGGGAGGGGAGTGAGCTCAACAGCGGGCTTCATTCCCAAATCCCATAATCGCAGGAGCTTAAGAAAGACAGAAGCATGAGGAAAACTCAAATTGAGGGGCATCCTGTAAATTACCTAGCCAGTTCTCTTCAAAAGCATCAGCTCATGAAAAGCAAAGAACAAGGAGAGAATGAGCCAGGGTCACAGGCCAGAGGACAGCAGGAGACAGAGCCCAAATGCATTGTGGAACCCGGGCTGGCTCCTGGAGCCTAGAGCAGGCTGCCGTGGACAGGTGTGGCCCAGGAGGTCTGTGCCTAAGCAATGGGAATGTGTCCATGGCGATGTCCCAGTCCTGACCACCGTGCCACAGTTACACGAGGTGCTAATGTGGGGAGCGTGTGGGACTTCCCACTGTATGGGGACTATAAACCGTCTTTGTTCTGTAAGCCAAAAATTACTCCAAAATGCTGGCATAGCCTGGGAGTAGGGCACACCATCTCCTTGCCTGGTGTGGTCTGGAGCGCAGATATCTGTCCCGCACCGCCCGTGTAGAGGTGGGAACTATAGCTTTAGGCGGTGCACAGCAAGAGGACAAGAAACAAGACATTCTATTACCCTAGCATCACCTCTACCATGTAAAGGTATAAGCAGAGGCCACAGGCGAGAGCAAATCGACCACCACAGTCTCAAACAGCATTGTTCCTGCAATGAAACACTTTGACACCCTTCCTCAGGCACCTACAGAGCAGCCGGGAACACGGCAACACAGCCAGGGCTGAGCTAAGCTCTGCTGTTGTGGGAAGCCTTCGTGGAGAACCAACGGGCACCAGGGCTTGAGGAACCTGTATTATCCGGCTTTCCAGTTTCCAGGACGCCCACAGCTCAAGAGAGCAAGATGCGAGCCGGCTCGCAGTCGGGGGGACCCAGTTCCTGGTGGGCTGTCTTCAGGCTGGACGTCGTGGAGGAGCAAAGCTGCTCAGAGCATGGGCACCAGGAGGCAGTGTAGGGGACAGCGCCAGAGCGGAGGAGTGAGGAGCCAGGCGGCGAGCCCAGGGCCTCCCAGACATGCCCGGGAATGTGTTCCACCATCCCTGGCGGCTCCCCAAGCCCAGCCATGCTGAACCATGCAGAAGCCCGACGGTTTGGCTCCTGTGTATTGTCCTTACAGTTACTGCCAGTGGTAGTAATCGGAGCTGGAGGTCTGTGGAGACTTGAGGCTTTCCCACACAGACCTCCCAGACAGCGATCTTGGTGCCCGTGGTATCCGCATGCTAAAAGAACAAATGAAACAAAATGCAAACCTGTACAGTTGCTGTATGGTCTGAATGGTGGCCCTTCCCAGCCCCCAGAATTTACATGCTGAAGTCCCAAGCCCCACACTTCTGTGTCTGACTATATTTGGAGGTGATACGCTGCAGAGAATTAAATCAAATTGCATAGTAACAGTGAGCCTTAGTCCAGCACAACCAGCGTCTCTAGAGGAAGACGAAGTGTGGACTCAGCCATGCAGCAGGGACACAGTGTGAGACCGGGGTGCCGGCTTCTACAGGCCAGGCAGCAAGGCCTGAGGACACCAAGCCCGCGGCGCCTTCATCAAGGGAGCACATGATCTGCTTGCGTGGCTAGTGCCAGCCAGTCCATGGTGTCAGCCCTGGAAACTAATGCAGGCAAGCCCCGGAGCAGGGAGTGGAGAGCGGGCTCCCTTCTCAGCAGGACTGCCTCGTGGGGATCCTAGCTCAGAGAAGCAGGTGCGGGTGCCCAACGCTGCGCACCTGGCCCTGAGCTCAGCCACCACCCTGAGTGTGACAGACCCAAGCCACTGTGCCCAGGAGCGCAGTCAGAAAACTAGGGCAGCACCCTGGCCGCCCAGCTCTATGGGTTTGGGCTAAGCGGGCCTGACTCTGGGACAGCCCGAAACCATGGGGCTGGGTAGCAACTAGCCAGGACGGGAGGGTGAGAAAGAGGCTGTGTCTCCTCCTATGAGTCATGAGTCGGGGTCAGCACTCTCCTAAGGCCACGGTGACGAACCAGCCACAGGCAAGGGACCTCAGCCGGGAGCCAGTCTGTCATCAGCGCTCATCTGCAGGCCTCTAGAATGTTCGGTTTACAGATGTTTCTGCCCCTTTTCCACCTGGCTCCTCAGAATCACACCTGCAAGTATGGAGCCCTAATCACGGGGGGGGGGGGCGCGGATAGATGGGCAGAACAGGAGCTTCACCACAGACAGCAGTTCGCAGGCATGCGACGTGGCCCCAGATGGAGGAGGGCCCCAGCATCGGGGTGGAACCAGGGACTGGCTCCAGCCAGCAGGCACAGTGTCCTTCAGTGGCTCTGGGGAACGGCCACCTCCTCAGGTAGCTTTACTTTAGAGAAGTGAGAAGTCTCTCACTTAAAAGGGCAAAAAGACATTCTGGGAGGGAGGACAAAGAAAGGAGCACATTGTTCTGGAAAAAGAAAGTGCTGGTAATTCTGGGTGCGCACACGGCCAGCACCTGGCAGTGCGGCTGGCTCTGGGGATCTTAATTGTAAGGCGCAAACAGCTATCAAACATCTGGGGCATGCCAAGGGCTGGACGTGGGTCATCTCAGCACACACAATCTGAGCTATCTGTACCACTGTTCTTCCAGGAAAGGAAAGAGCAAGGTTAGAGGAGTTAGTAACTTTCCTTGGTCTCAGAGCTGGCAAGCATGGCTTTCATCTCAGGTAATTGATTCTCGAGCCTCAGCCCTTAATTACTGTGGTATCAGGACCAGCCGAGAAGCAGGAGCAGCTGGATTTGTTGATAATGAAAGCACCATCCAGCTTGCAGGCTTGAGGGGTCAGACACACAGCCCCAAGTGGCCAGGAGGGATCACGGGTGCTGCGCCCACCTGCCCGGCAGAGCCTGGAGGGCCTCGCAGAGGCGGAGAGGGCAGCCAACAGGAAGCGGCACACAAGCTTGCCTCGCTCTCCCGAGAGGGATGTTTCGTCCAGGCCGAGCTGCACGCGCAGGCGCTTTGACTGGGTGGCTAGCAGGAGGATGGTGAGGCTCCCACGGACAGTGACCTGGTCACCACCCCTCCCTGGGACAGAACTTGAGGAAGAGCACAGGCTGGCCCACAGGTTGTGCCCACGTCACCAGCTCTGAGGCAGAAATGGGGAGGCAGGTGGAGCAGCAGCAGAGAGGGAGAGTGCAGGTGAAGGACTGTCCTGCCGCTCTCCCCGGCCACCCTCCCCAGGCCCCTCTGAGCACCGGGGACACTGCACATGGTGTAGGCCAAGGCCAAGTGGGGCTTGCTGGACCGGTGGAACAAGGTGCACAGTCCGAGCCCAGAGTTGTGTCTACAGCAGGTTGGTGTTCCATGTGGAACAGGAGGGGAGGAAGATTGAGATAGACCTCTGCCTGGGTGCCACCCACGCCAGCTTGGGCTTTCAGTGGCTTCTCCCTGCACACTGCCAACTCTAGGCCCTGGGGGCCCAAGGTGAGCCAACTGTCCAGCCCTGACCTCCAGGAGGACAGGTCCATGGGAAGGAAGCGAGCACAGGAGAGTCTCAGTGCTGTGGGACAGACCTCGGGACCTGGGCCTGGGACTCTCTCCACTTCCTGCAGAAGGGCACGGGTCACAGGCAGTGTGGCCCAGTGGTCATCACTTGGGGTGACTGCATATTCCCTGAGCACCGGAACAACCTGATGAAAAGACATTCAACAGGGACACCTGTGACCCAGCAAAATCACGAGGTACAGGTGCCCAGTGACTTGGAGAGTGACCCTGCATCAGTGTCAGACGCAGTAAGCACCCCTCACCCCATGTTTACACTTCCAGGGTTTTTTCTGGATTTTGGAATATTTGTATACACATAATAGGCATCTCAAAGATGGATCCCAAGTGAACGCAAAATTCATTTGTATTTTATGCACAACTTCTATTACATACCTTGAAGGTAATTTTACACACTTTTAATAATTTTGCACAGGAAACAAAGTTTCATGGTGTTGCCCTGTGTCAGCACTCAGAACATTTTCTGTTTGTGGCATTTCAGATTCCCGCTCTGCAGGAGCTAGCAGAGCCCGGGGTCACGGTGGAGACCTGCCTTCCGCTGCCCCGTTGTAGCCGGGACTCGCTCACTCCCCTGGCCCTCACATCCTCCTTGTCCCCCGCACAGGAGGACTATCGCCTCCCCCAAGACTTCTCAAGGCCTAGAAGCTCAGAAACACCAGGGCGCGGCTGGAACGCAGTGCTGAGGCCTGGGCCTCCCAGGCGCACACCCGCTACGCTCCGCGCTGCCCAGACCTGCCAACAGGGAGATGATGAAGCCCAAGAGTAGGAGTAGCGTCCCCACTTTGTTGCTCCCTGGCTCTCTGTCCCTACACAAAGCCCCCTCAATACCTATCGCTACATTAAGCCACCTTAAAATTTAGAGACAAAACCCCAGTATTCATTTCACTGCCGATACTGATGCTGCAGCCAGGCTGCACAGGACTGCTGGTCCCGGCTGCCCCAGGCCCTGAGGTGGAGGCCGGGACCACTAGGGGCTCAGGTCCCCATACACATCCAGCTGAGGACACCGCTGTCACCTGAGACCTCAGCCAGAACACCGATGCTGTGCAGCCTCCCACATGCTGCTGGCCCCGGGGACTGAAGGACACCCTACTCCATTTATGCTTTAATTCTAGGATGTCCCCGGTGGGACAGGACACACTTTGGGTGACCATCTTCCCAAATCCCGACCCCATGGAGAGAGGCCAACCAGTCGGGCTGGGTTATGGAGGCAAGTTGGACAAGCAACTGTTCACCAGAGTGTGGGAGAGGTTAAGGAAGGAATCAGACTTAGGTACCTAGAGGCTGTCACCACCAGGGCCTGGGGAGCAAGGGACACGGAGGACACAGCAGAGACACAAGCTCCTGTGGGCTTGCTGCTGGCCAACACCAGCTGGACAGAGCAGAGGGCCTGGAGCCCAGCTCCCCACCCTCCTGGCCTCAGGCTCTGTCTGTGTGGCAGGGAGTAGAGTGGGACAAACTCCACACTGGTGCCATGGCTGTGGGTGGCAATGGGACATGACAGCCACCTTCTGCTTCACAGGAGCAGAGGGCCAGAATGGCACCAGGGCCATGGTGGTGCCCACAGTCCAGGCTCAGCTCCCTGGCTTCCCACCACAGGGGAGCAATCGGAAGCAGGGCCCTTGGCTCCTAGTGCAGGCGAAGGGTGACTAAGTTCTCGCACACCCCCGAGTGGGAGGCGCACGGGGAGAGTCCCTGTCCAGCAGGGGTACCACCTCTGTCCCTGCTCCTCACTCCCTGGGAAAGGAAGCACCGCCGAGGCCGCGCGTGGTACCAACAGAGGTGTTGGTCTGCGTAAGCCCGCAGCATAATCCATCGATTTCAGGCACATCAAAGAGGCCGACTTTAAACAAACGCTTTTCCCTGGATTTCCGCACTTCCCACGTACACAAGCAGCGCAAGAGCCGTGCCGGCACGCCTCGGTCTTCCACCTCGCAGACCCTAACACAACCTGACTCTCTTCAGGGCAGCTTCTCGAATAAGCAGCCGGGAAGGGCAGCAGCAGGCGCTGAGCGCGGGCGCCAGGGCGCTCCTTCCTGCTCCGCGCCGACGCGTGCTCGCGGCGGCCTCTCCCGCTTTCCTCAATTATCTGAGAACCGAGGAGAGGCTCAGGAGGCGATCTCGAAGGCCGGGAAGGAGGGTGGCCTTGGGGACCGTGGCCCGTCCTTCCCACTGCCCGCGTGGCCGACCACCTCCCCCGTGACGTCCGCGACCACCGCGTGTCCTGCTCTGCGCGGTGCTCCCTTTCCCGCCTCCTGGGGCAGGGGCCGTCCTGGCCTCGTCCACGCGTGGCCGCTGGCTCCCTGAGGTAGCGCTGGTGACGCAGCGCGGGGTGCGCCTGCCGCGCAGGGAAGACTCGCGCAGGCTCACAGCCTGCCCAGCGACGCCGCACTGACCGCCAGGCTCCGACGCCCGCAGCTGCAGAGAGGGTGGGCGAGGCCCCCGCAGCCACCAGCCGCGCAGCTCGAGTCCCAGCAGTGCGGCCACGAGCAGGGGAGGACTGCCCAGGTGCAGAGGGACACGCTCTTCTCAGCACCCACTAGGAACTAATGCAAGGGCTGGGTGCTCGGCGCGTGTGGCCCGGTACTGCTGTCTGATTAATTCAGTGCGGGCGACATTCTGTTCCTCACTTCCTGGCTGGGGAAGCCAACTATGAAGAGAAACTCCCTCCTGCCGCAGAGCCTGGGTCCCCAGAAGACAGCCAAGGCTCATCCTCCAAGCTCCGAAGTAGCGCCCCTCTGTGTCCCGACCATCCCACGTGGCCCTGTTGCCACACCGCAGATTCCTCAGCAGCCCTGCACACCAGCCACCAGCACGCACACTCCACTGCACAGTCCACGGAGATGGGCCTCTGGGTTTCTCTCGCCAGGCAGAGGTCAGTGGAACCTTTAAACTGACATGCAGAGAAGAGCCAGAAACCACAGTGGATGTTTCAGACCAAAGCCCCTGGGAGCAGGCTCTGAGTCCAAGGCCCACGTGTAGCTCACGGACTTTGCAAAGTGAGCGCAGGAATGGCTGTGGAGCCAGGGACGAGGCAGGACTGTGCGGTGGCCACCCCAGCAATGGCCCGGACGCCTTTCCCCAGGGACCTTCAGGGAGACTGTGGGGCACAGCTCAGAATTGGCCTCTGGTGCCTGCCCAGCAGCTCCCACTGGGGCTGGGGGCTTGCCGCACCCTGGTGCCCATCACCTTGTGCTCTGGGCAGCAAAACCTCGGTGCTGGGCAGCTCCCTGCACCACAAATCCAGAGAGCCGAGACGCAGCACAGAGCCCCTGCCAGGCAGTCAGTGCTGCAGGGGTAAGGCCCCAGGGCACCGATGTCACTGAGCGGCTGGGTGCAAATGCACATTCTCAGGGTGCACTCGGGCCTACTGGTCAGACAGACACCCGGGGGTGGCTCAATGGCCCACTTGGCAGAGGCGCTCTTGAGCAGAGGCCTGAAGAGTTTCAAAGAGAGCAGAGCACATGTGTGATGTGGCTAGTGTCGCTCCCCAGCCAGAGTCCCAACAAGAGCAGCCCTCCCGTCCTAGCAATGGAGAGCTCAGACAACGCACGGCCCCTGAAGAGGTCGCCTCCAACTCTTCCCTTTCCCTCGGGTATGCATCCAATACAGTCACTCCCGTCCCTGCACCCACAGCCCAGGGTTGCTGCCCCACAGCAGAGATGGCCAGGCTCCAAGCCTGACCACCTAGACGACTGTCCCTGAAGGAAGAGTGGCTGTCTCCACTTGGGCTGAACCTGACCCTGTCTCCATGTACCAGCTCCAAAGTGCATGGAGCAGGCCAGGGCTCTGCCTTATCCCTTCAGCTGACTTTAAGCAATGCAAATCAGTCCGGTGGCAGAGGTGCCAATGGGCAGTCTCTGAAGGAAGGCAACAGGGCCATGTTACCCCACCCTGTAGCTCCCACAAAGCTTGTGTGAGCCGGGCAGGAGGGAGAGCCATGTGCCATGCTGTGGGCTGGGCAATAAGAAGCTGTTAGGATTTCCCAGGGCATGAAAGATTACACGTCAGAGCTGAAGCACTGTTCCTTCGACTCATGCTCTGCAGCCCACTCTTCCTGCAGCTCTCTCCTTGCAGTGATGCCTTCAGACCTAGCTCAGCTTGTAGCACCCACCCACCGCCCTCCGTTCCCACTGTCACTAATCCCCGAGCCATGCCCCTCCACAATTAATGAGACCTGAGCTCAGCCCTCGGCCGGGGCCTTTGCTCTGGCTGGTCATCACTCTAGATGGACTTAGGACTCCTGGGCTCCCCACAACTACAAATAAGCCTCAGCGTCTTTATTCTTACCATGGGTTGCGTGGGGGGCAGACTGGAATTAACTTGCTAGAACTCCAATAACTTTTCCACGGGATTACAAATAGAAACTTCCTGGACTGCAAGGAAGACCCAGAAGGTCTCTAGATCCAGCCCTTTATGGAACACGTGGCCAACCCTGAAACAGAGTCCAGAATTTCACCCACACAAATGGGACTCATTGCTTTTGGGCAAAGTTGCAAAGGCAGTGGAGGGAGGCTAAGTGCTTAGTGCCGGAGCCACTAGGGAAGCAGATGCTGTCTGCAGGAAAGTAAGCCCTGACGCCGTCTCACACCTCGTGAGAAACGGACTCAAATAGATGATCATATAAATGGGAAACACAGTCATGTCAGAATTAGAAGAAAACAGTGGGGAGAAACACCCTGTTCTTTGATAAGGCAAAATGTTATTAGACGCAATAGGAAAAGCTTGATCCATGTGACAATAAACTGCCAAGCAACATTCCAGTAAAACTGAAAACTTTTATTCTGAGGAAAGCAATGGTAACAGAATGAAGGGAAATGCTGAAAATTAGAAGAAAACGCTATTTGCAAATCACATTTCCAACAAAAGTGTATTTTAGAACATGTTACCTGTTAAAAACTCTTCAGTAAGCTCTTCAGTACTTTTAAATGAAAAATAAAAATTTGAACAGGTATTTTACCAAAGGAAATGTCTGGATGACAAATAAGTCCATGAAAAAGTGCTCCACATCATCAGTTCTTAAGGAAATGCAAATATAAGCCACGCAATATTCCTGCCTGCCTCTCAGAAGTGTTGGTGAGAATGTGGAACAGTCACCGGCACTGGTGGGGATCGAAAGCGCTGCTACCACTCGGGAAAACATTTTGGCACTGTGGGGACATTTCAGCAAGTGAGAAGCATGACTCATGCATGTCCAGGAGACCCCACTTCTGTTTTCCACAGAAGAATGAAGACATACTTGTCCCAGACTCTATGTGAATGTAGACAGAGGCCCCGCCCCAAACCGTCCCAGACGGAAGACAATAAGTCGTCCTCTTTCACTGAGGAACCGAGCGCACACCACGCACACCTTCTATGGCCCCCAGGAGACCACGGCCAGCAATCAGGAGAAGCTAGTTGGTGACAGTCATGGCCCGGCACACCTCGAAAGCATGACGCAAAGAGCAAGAGGCCAGGCTGAAAAGGGGAGAGACCATGTGGCTGGCTCCACCCACACAGCATCCTAGGAAAGGCCAAATCACGAGGGTGCCCAGGGCCAGGGATCTGGAAACACGTGACAACAGAGCCTTCAGGGGCCATGGGCCTTGCTGTGACGCTGTTGTGGAGGTGGCCGGCATGAACAGGCACGGAAGAAAACAGCCAAACAGGGAGCTCTGCTGTAAGTCGATGTGAAACAGAACACAAGAAGGGTGCAGGCTCTTGGGTCTTTGACGTATGAGGTCCCGGCTACAAGGCAAGTCCTACTGGCTCTGTGATCTTGCAGGTGTCACTTGGACCTCCCTTCCCAATATGTGAGATAGGAACAATTCCTCCCTCAAGGAATCCTGGAAGGGTTAACTGAGAGCAACAAAGTAAACCACCCAGTGAGCTCGACATGCAAAATAACTATAATGACAAACATTTATTCATTGTTAAGTATAGTGCAGTTAACACAGAATACATTTCATGTTGTTATTCAAAAACAGAGCTGTTTACAGGAGTTATCCAGTAATTTTCAACTCATTTAGAATATCCTTGTTTTCACAGCAGCTTTTTCAGTGGTCTAAGACTCAGGATTCTGTGAATCTTCTGATTCACGCTGCCTGACCATGACACCATCGGCACACATTAGTCTGCCTATCTCGCAGGTTTCAAAGGCTTTTCAGATCTGATGGTTTCGAGTCATCTTTGGGACAATGTCCATAACCAAAATTGGAGCCCAAAACGGAGCACTGCTCTCTGTTCTAACCCTCCATAGTCTGCATTCTTTCCGTCAGCCTGGAAAATCATCGCTTTGATGGAGCAAATTGTAATTCCTGACACACAACAATAAATAGCTTGCAGGCTATTCCTCAACCATGGAATTTACTCAATTATTCTTTTCTTTCTTGTCCTGTGGTTCTTGAAATAATCCCTCTTTTATGTTACTTGCATCCCCTGCCCCCAGCCTCCCCCACCTCTCTGAAGTGAGTGGCGATGGCCTTTGATATGCCATTTCAGTCTTCAAAGGACAAGTCTCTGCATTCCCCTTCACAAATCATCATTAGCTTTCTTTAGCACATTTCTCACTGGAGATAATTGTTGTGACATGTCCTCAATTCCTTTCTCCTGAAAGTGGAGCGTCACTCTAGGCTTTTCAGAACATGAACAAAAGGATTTCAGCCCAGGCACACATAACCCAGGCATAGCCAGCTGTCAGCTCAATAGCTTAACAAATGTAGATTGGGCATCACTTGTGTCATGCACGATAGGCACAAACATGAGTAGGACTCACCCCCTGGGGCTGCAGGGATGCTTGCTGCTGCTGGTGGAGTGTAAACTGGAACAACGCTCAAGAAAACACCTGGCTGCTATGAATGGAGCCGAGGACACATCTAGGACCAAGCAGCTAGGCTCCTGTGTGTATTCCCCATACAGATCCAGGGTGTGTGCTCCATGACAAAGGCATAAAAATGCCCTGCTTAGAAGAGGCCCAAGCCGGAAGCAACCAGATGCCCACGGACACTGGAGTGCGTGAACACATTGCTACATATTCAGGCCATGAATGGAAATGAAAATCAGTTCAGGGAAGCTCTGCACAGTGTTGGTAAATCCTAGTGACGGCTGACAGAGGCCTGCTTAGGTCAAGCACATCCCACGAGACTTCGCACCTCAGAGGCAGGGCGTTTGGAAGTGATCAGATGGGGGGCTCCAGCTGACTTACTGTTAGGTGGCAGGGCCTGGTTAGAGGTCGGTCGCTGCCTCTCTCCCCAGCTCCTCCCTTCACTTTCTGCTTCCTGGTTGCCATCCTGCGAGCAGCTGTCCTCCGCTAGGCCTTTCCCATATTATTATTATTTGTTAACGTATTTGGTTGTTACAGGGTCTCACTGTGCAGCTCAGACTCGTAGTGATCCTCCTGTTTTCAGCTTCCCCAGAACTGGGAATACAGGTGTACACCACTACACCTGGACTCTGTGGCCGGCTGAGCCTACCCTGGGGGAGCGGCTGGCTCGGCATGTGGTGCCAGAGATCGAACTGCAGTCCTTGCACTTGCCTAAGCTTGCCTAAGCAGGCGCTTTAGTCCTCTGAGCTATCTGGCCGGCCCAGGCCTTTCCATGGTGCTGTATCTGCTTATCGACTGCCAACTAGGTACGGAAACCTCTAAGAGCTATGAAGCAAAACAAGCCTTTCCTTTGAGCCACCAGTGTCTGAGTGTTTGTCTCAGTGACGAGGGAAGTGACGAAGAAGGATTTTGGTTCCTGGATGGGGCTGTTGCTCTGACTGCACCTGACAATGCTGTTGAAAAGCCTTTGAACTGACTCATTTAAGGAATGTGGAAAGGCTCAGGGATGTGGGCCAGAGAGGTCCCAGGATGCTGCACACCAAGTTTGAAGGAACATTCTGGTTAGAGCTCAGATGACTAAAATATATAGAGAAATGTGAATGAAAAGGGTAGCTAATGAAGTTTAAACTTGGAACACCTATTCCTTTGGCAGTGGGGCGTGAAACCACATGCATTATATATACTCCAGCAGAAAATTGGTCTAGATTTTATTCATGTCCCAAGACTTTGCAGGAGATTGAGATTAAATGGATTGATTAATCTGGTGGAGGAAATTTCAAGGCAGCCTAGCATTCAGGCTGTAACATGGGTGCTGTTGGGGGCTTTTAGTCAGCTTTATATTGAAATCAAGAGCAACAGCATAGCTGAGTGATTTTAAAAGTTTGAGTGTCACCAGAAAGGAAGCACCTGTAAAACTGAGACCTGTAAAGTTTTGATCCAGGACAGCTTGGCTGCTGGAAAGACTAGCATTAAGAAGAAGCCACATGCTTACATTAGGACAGTAGGAAAGCTGGCTTGAGAGCATCCCAGGAATCAGCAAGAACTGAAACTTCCTGGCTCAAGGGCTCAAGAGCAGAAGATTCTCCTTGAGACGCGAGGCCCTGAACGCCCTGCTTACGACGGGCTGCCCGCGACTCATTTTGCTGTGCTCGGACTCCGGGCACTTGGAGGCCTCTCAGCCGTCACCCCAGGGCCTGGCCAGTCTCCAGCTGGGGCAGACCTTGCCGTTACCCACGTGGCACTGCTGCTTTTGCAGGCAGGCAGAATGGAAGAGCCATGGGCACCCCGGTCAGAGAGGCTTTCACCCAGATTTTAGAAAAAGGAAGTTTGAGGACCTTCCCCTGAGAGAGAAGTTCACAAGGCTGTAGGCGTCCGATGGCCTCAGCCATTTGGAAGTCACACAGTGGCCCGCAGTCTCGGCACAGAGCCACAGGATTCAATGCTTGCTCTGCAGAGCTCTGGCCGTGCTTCTGTCCCACTGATTTCAATCCTCCTAGTCCTCCCTTTGGAGGTAGGAATGTTTCTCTTATGTATGTCAGTAGCATCTGCTTTTTTTTTTTTTTTTTTTTACAGGGACTCACAGATAAGAGTTTGTCTTGAGTCTCAGAGGAGACTTTCAACTTGAATGCTTTGGTAAGGTTGAAACTGCTCAGAATTTGGTGACTCTTGGAGATGGACTAAATGTGTTTTGCAGAGAGATATGCACGAATCTTTTGGCAGCCAGGGGGAAAATGCAATTGTTTAGATTGTTTTTTTAAATCCCCCAAGAGCTCATGCATTGAGAAGCAGGACTTGTGCTGGAGGAGCCGCACCTGCTGCCAGGGCGCAGGGCGTGGCCCGAAGTGGGTTGGGGCTCCTGACCAGAAGGGGGCACTCCCCTCCTGGGCTCCGCCCTCCTCTCTGCTTCTTGGCTGTCTTGATGCGAGCAGCTCTCCTCCACCCCAGCCCTCCATGTCTTTAACGGAGCCTGTGGGCTGTGGGCGGAAACCTCTGAAACTGAGAGCCAAGGGCAGCCTCTCCTCCTTTTATCTCTGACATCAGGTATTTTGTCCTAGTCCCGAATTAAGTCCCTAAGACAAGGCCAGACATGAAAGAATACTTTTAAGTATGGTTTCACTGGGCTGGCCAAATAGCTCAGCAGATTAAAGCACCTGCAAGCAGGTGCAGGGGCCAGGGGCTCGATCACCAGGCCTGCCATGCTGGCCCTGCCCCCGGGGCATGCTGAGATGGCATTTGAGACTGGGCATGGTGGTGCGTGCCTGTAATCCCAGCTCTTGGGAGGCTGTGAGCAGGTGGATCGCTACGAGTCTGATCTAGTAGTGAGACCCTGAACACCCTGTAGACACTTCCCTAAAATAAAAAATTTAAAAAGTATGATTTCATTTGCATAAAGTTCAGGAGCACAACTAAAACATGTTGCACTGTGGCATGGACAGCAAATAAGAGGCGAACTGTGCGGGAGCGGCCACACACCAAGAGAGAACAGTCACTGTGGGCAGGGAAGGGAGAGGCTGCCCCTGAGGCCTGGAGACAGCTCCAGTGCCTCCTTCCCTCGCCTCAGGGGCTAGGTCCCAGCTCCCGGCCAGTGCTCGGCCAGCCGCACATTCACACTGCGTTGCACATTTCTTACTTATATTTCATTATGAAAAGTTTTAGAAGGACAAAACTTAAAAGAAAAGTGTGGAGACAACACAGGAGGCCCTCACCCTCCTACTAAATGCAGAGCGCTTGGTGCAGCGAGCAGCTCCCCGCGGGGGGCTGGGAAGACAGGAACCCCAACCCCCACAGCCAGGTGAGCCCAGCGTGGCCTGTCCTCTAGGGTCCTTAGTCTGAAAGCAGTGCAGGTGGAACCTGGAGGGGAGCATCACAGAACCAGAGGGCTCCGCACACGCCCGCTGCTTCCCCTCCACACACAGGACAGGGGCCTGTTAACTCCCAGTGAGAGTGTAGAAGCTCCTGCTTCATCCCTGCCCCTCACATCGGCCCCAGGCCATTCTCCGATCAGACTTGTGGTCAGCGAATCTGCGATTCCAAGAAGATGGGACACACACACACACACACACACACACACACACACACAGTTTCAGATTTACAGATCTGTGCAGACAACACAGGACTCCCGCATACCCTATATCTAGTGCCACATGAGTCTCCTGGCTCCATCCTCCTGCAGCAGGGCCTGGACACAGGCAAAGCTGAGTGCTGCACAGCAAGGTCACTGAGCCCTGACTGCCTGGCCACAGGCGGTGAAAGGGGATCCTCTGGCCCTCATAGGACTCCCGGGACTTAAGGAGACACAGGTGCTCGGGAAATGAGCGGGAAAGTGGTGCACAAAGTCCCTCACTCCCGCTCTTGTGTCCGCCTAGAGCTGACACCTTCAGGTCTGGACCCAAAACACTGCCTGTGCCCACAGGGCAGTGTGGGCACCACAGGTTCAGCCAGCACTGCAGTGTCCTGAGCTGAGCTGACACTGGGACCGTGGTCTGTACACAAGGGGCTGGAACTTGCTCCAACCCGAATCGAGTGATTGCTAAAGCAAAAATACTGGTATTTCCATAGGAGTTAAGTAAGGCTCGCTGTGTAATAGACTGTTTAAAGGATTCAGAATTGAATCTAAAATGACCCAGCAGACTGAGAACCAGTAGACTCAATTTCAAATGAGAAAAAAAAAATCACTGAATGTCATTGCCCATGTGATGCAGATGTTATGTCTACTTGGCAAAGATGGTAAATCAGCCACTGGACAGATGTTCCTGCCTACAATCACAAACAACCTGGAAGCCAACGGGAAAACAAGAAGGCTCCTGAAAGAGATAAAAAAGATCCAAACAGAAATAAAAAATGCACTGAAAAAACATCACTGAGATGGTTTAAAAGCACATAACATGGGCTCAGCAGCTGATGACAGAAAAAATACTGAGTGAATTGAAGATGCATTAAGAGAAATTGCTCACGCTGAAGAAGAACAAGTGCTAGGATGGGCCGTCCGGGGCTGAGGCACATTAAGAGAGCATCGCTACTTATGTCATCAAGTCTAAAAGAAGAAGAGAAAGACAATAGTGGGGGGCTGAGGAGATAGCACAGTAGAATAAGTGCTTTCCTGGCAAGTGCAAGGGCCTGCGTTTAATGCCCGGTTCCGGAAAAAAAAAAAAAGTGAAATACATTTGCACCATCACAAGTCTTTGATATAGTTAAATAAATCAGCCCAAACAGTCCCACTTTAAAAGGGGGAGAGAGGAGCAGGAATTTGAGAGAAAAAATTACCTCCACAAGTTTTTAAACATACAAATTATAAATGTCAGATAGTGACAGATTTCAGGAGAGAAAGCACAGCTTTCCAGTAAGAAAAGTACACGAGAGAATATCACTGTAGACCCTGCAGGCCTCAGAGGGGCAGATCGTGAAGCCTGTGCACAACTCTAGTCGCATGAATTGCATGGGTTGAAAGCATAGACCAGTCCTTGAAACAACGCAAGCAGCGAAAACTCACCCAAATGAAATGGACCATCAGAATAGACTGACAGCTATTACGGAGGCTGAATTCAGAGTTTAAGACTTTAAGAGAGAAGAAAAGGGGTGGGGAGGGAAGGAAGAGAGGAAGGAGAGAAGAAGAAAAGAAAAAGACATCTCCCCGGCAGCACAGTTCCCCTCCCAAGCCCTCCCGAGCATGGAAGGAGTGAGTCACGCCAGCCCCACACCGGCACTCACAGAAATCTGAGCGCAAACGGCGCAGCCCCTGCTGTCCGCAGCCCAAAGCCATTGCTGACTGGCCGAGTCCTGGCTTCACCCACTTAACCTCTGCCTCGGTTTCTTCCTCCAGAAAGTGGGGCTGGTAATATCCCACCTCAGAGACGGCTGTGAAAGGGAAACAGGATCACAAGAATACAGCACTTGGCACAGTTACCTGGCACGTAGGAAGATTTTGATAACTATTAGATGCAAATATTAGAGTCAGCCTTAACATAGGAAGCAAGGCGCAGCTAGCAGCTGACCCCCGCCTCAGCTCACTTCATTGCAATGCATAGCACCTGCTCTTGCAGTGAACCCTCCCAAATATTAGAAGGTGGTGTGGCTTCTGTGTGCTACAGACAAAACATAACAGGCAGGCCACGCACAGACTAAAGCAAGCGCTGGATTCTAATGCACAGCCACATCAGATGCAGCCTAATTGTCAAACGTCATTCACTCACTGGCTTTTCATCTAAGTCCACAGGCAGTTGATGTGTCACAGTCTCTGGGCAGGCATATCACTTGGCAAATATCTGTCTGGATTTGCCACTGCTCCCCGGGGCTAGCATCACCACCTCAGCTCCACCTCAGATCCTCAGGCAGTAGGCTTTACCAGGAGCACAACCCAGATCTTTCTCATGTACAGCTGACATCTGGGTTTGCACTCCTGGGAGAATCTGGTGCTGCCGTTGATCTGACAGCAGCTGGAAGCCAGACAGCGACCTGAGCTGCCAAGAACAGCTGTGAGAAGAGAGGAAGCCTCACCTGGTGGAGCGCCTACCACTCACCTGCAGCTGTGTGGCTCCATCCCTAAGAGACCACTCACTGGCACCAGTCCGTGGCCTGGGGGCAGGGATTGACAAAACAAGGAAGTTCCCCATCCATTTGTGTTCGGAGCGCAGGTGTCAAATGTACCACAGCACAAACACAAGATGATGTTGAGGCAGGACAGGACCAGGAGGGTCGTGTTCACATAGGCACCTCCTGCTCAGGCCAGAGGAGGAGCCGGCCCATGCCCATTGCCCACGTAGTCCTCCTGAAACATGTTAAGGCTTTCTCAATTCAGCTTCAATGCACTGAAGTCCCTCTGCTTTATAAAGTGGTATTTTATGATTTTGAAAATTTGTTTTATTATAGAAGTAGATGGAACCGTACAGAATCCTTGAGACAACAGAAGAAAAAAAACCCAAACTGCAGTCTGGACTTTACTGTGGTCTCCCTGCTCCTTGCCCCATTTAGACTGGGGGAGGGTGGGGCTGAGGCTGACCCGGCTGGCTGCAGACTGCTCCACAGCTGACCCTGCGCCAGGCACACTGCTGCCCGCTCTACGGTGCTAGCTCTTCACGACCCCTGAGCGCCGCAGTGTGGTCTGCACTACAGATGAAGGGCTCACTCAGAAGCAGCAAGTTCTGCAGCTGAGGTGCAAGGCCAGGAGATAGCCACCGTGGCACTCAGGCGAGGTCCCCTGATGCTGGCATCCACGCAGTTAGCATCTCTGCCACTAGAGTGGTTGGCGTTCTTGGGGAAGGATGCATTGAACGACAACACGTCAAAGGACTTGAGCTGCAGAAGTGAACCACACAGGCCAAGACCCAACCTCCTGAGGCTGGTCAGACTCTGAACAGGAAAGGGCCTCAGAAGCTAGGGAAGCCCCGGGCGTCACCCAGCCCCAGGCAGCACAGCTCCTGAGCTCCTTCCCAAGCAGGCCATGGTGGATGTGTCCTTCCAGCAGGCTCTGAGGCCAACCGCACCATGGCGAGAGCGTTCTCCCTAGACCAGCTCCCAACTGGTACTGGGGCGGTGCAGCTTTGGGTGAATGTCTTCCTTGGGGATTGTTTTCCCTCTGCACTGATGTGTGACCCCTGGGGACATTTCCCTGGGGTCCGCTGCTCTCAGAGAAGCTGGGGTCTGCTGCAGGCCTGGGAGACCATCTTCTCTAATAGGTGCTCGGGAGAACTGCAAGCCGGCACAGTCAGTATATTTGGTGCCCAGTGGGGAGAGGGGAAAGAAAGGCTGGCTTCCCCATGGCGGGGGCTCCTCGCGTCCTAAGCTTCATTTCCTCCATGATTTTGGAGCACAGGGACGTTCACGGTCATGTTCATGCGGGAGAGATGGCCATCACTGCGCTGGTCACCCTACGCAGAGCTCACACACAGAAACAAAATGTCCCCAAGCACCCTTGTTTGCAAACCAAACCTTTAGCAAGCAAAAGTGTGGGTGGACTTCGGCCCCACTGTATCTCAGTATGTGCTATGAACCAGTCTTCCATGTTCGCTTCTTAAAACTGGGGCTAGTGCTCCATTCAGTGTCAGTCCTCGTTGTTTATGACGTGGTAGGTGCTCAGTATGCGCTGAGTCACTGCTTGCATTCAGAGCCAGGGCTATCGCTTCCTGTGTCACTTGGGCGAGCTCCCATCTGCGGCTGGGGACCTGCAAGAGTGCCCGCCTCACAGGACTCATAGGACGAGGGCAACTTGGGCAGCTCTCGGAAGAACGCAGGACCCAGGCCAACACCGACAGATGCTGCTCCGCTTTGGCAGGAGGCACAGCGCAGGCGCCCCCTGATGGCCGCAGCTGTCGGTGCGCATTTCCTAGTGGGTGTTTACGCCACCCAGAGCGTGTTTCTGTAGGCGCTTTTCATATAAGGTGTATTTCTCCAGTCAATATTTGTTCTTTTTTCAAATTTTCTTTCTAACTTTATTATATTTTTTAAAATGTATTTGGTACAGGGTCTCACTATGCAGCTCAGACTGATAGTGATCCTCCTGTCTCAGCCTCCCCAGCACTGGGATTACAGGTGTGCACCACCACACCATCTCAATGGCCGGCTCAGTGCAGCCAGGGGTGGGGCTGGCATGGCACGTGGTGCCAGGAATCGAACCCCAGTCCCTGCGCTTGCCTAAGCAGGCACTTAGTCCACTGAGCTATCTCGCTGGCCCTTTATTTTTGTTAGTGTGTGTTTGTCTCACTTTGCTTACACTTTCCACAAGGATGAGAGCCTGTGTGCATCTCAGTTCTTCTGCCCATGCCCTGCCCCTCCCTCCAACCCCAAGTTTCTTTCCACTTGCCCCTCCACTTTCTTTTTTCCTTATCCCTTCTTCTCCCACCCTCCCTTGTTCCCCTTTCCCCTGAGCATGTTCTTCCCACTTCCCAGTGTCTCTCCTCTGTTACGCTTCTCATTTACCCTTTGGGTTCCTCACCCAAGAAAACCAGTGTGATATTGAAACTTGTAAATCTAATCTAAGATTGTGGCTTTGAGGCCCATCCATTTTCCTACAAATGATCTAGATTTGGCCTTCCTCATGGCACAGTGGTGCTCTATTGAATATAAATGATACATTTTCTTTTTCCATTCATCTGCAGATGGACACATGGGCTATTTCCAATATCTGGCTATTATAACTTGTGCTGCTACAAACACGGATATTCATGGGTCACTGTCATGTGACATTTCTAATTCTTTCAGGGAGACACCTAGAAGGGGACAGCGGGGTCAAATGAGTTGTAGTTTCAGTTTTTTGAGGAATCTGCATCCTAATTTCTATAATGGTGATAACAGCTCACACTCCTGCCGGTGATGGAAAGGGTTCATTTTCCCCGATAGTCTCTCCAGCATTAGTTATTGATCGCGTCCTTGATGGTAGCCGTTCTTTCTGGAATGAGATAAAACCTCAGTGTTGTTTTGATTTGCATTTTTCTTTTATTTCTTTTTCTTGTCCAATTGCTGTTTCTAGAACTATAATGAACAGGAGTGGTGAGAGTGGGCATCTTTATCTTGTTCTTGATTTGGGAGTGAAAGCTGTTGGCTGTTAGTCTGTCCTAGACGGGTTTCATCAGATTGAGTTAAAGACTTTCTATTCCAATTTTCTTTAGGGTGTTTTTTTTTTTTATTGTGAATGCATGTTGGAATTTGTCAAATATCTTTTCTGTATCTCTTACTATGATTGTGTAATGTGTCCTTGGTTCTGTTAATGTGGTGTGCTACATCTATTGGTATGTGTATGGTGGTCATCCCTGCATCCCTGGGGTGACTCCTATGTACTCATGGTGTATCATCTTGATGATGTGCTGCATTCTGTTTGCCAGAATCTTATAGAGAATTTTTGCATTTATGTTTATTAGGGAGACTGGCCTGTAGTTCTCTTTTTGGTTGGAACCTTTCCTGGTTTTGGTATCAGGGTAATAGTTGGTTCCAGAAATGATTTTGGAAGAAATGCTTCCATTTCAATTTCACTAAAGAGTTTGAGGAGTAGTGGCATCAGATTTTATCTAAGGTTCTTTTAGTGAATTCAGTAGTGAATCCATAAGGTCTTTGGGTTTCTTTGTTGATAATTTTTAAATTACTTCATTTCATAGACTGATACTGAATTATTTAGAATTTTTATATCTTCTTGATTCAGCTTTTTTGTTAGTGTGTGTTTTTCATATGTAATTCATATGAATCCAGGAATCTGTCCTCTTCTTCTAAGTTTTCATCTTATTAGAATACAGATTCTCAAAGAAGATATAGACATTCTTCTGGATTTCTGCAGGATCCACTGTGATTTCACCCTTTTAATTCCTAATTGCATGGATTTGAATCTGTTCTTTTCTTTTGATAAGATTGGCTAAAGGTTTGTCTATTTTATTTAAATTTTTCAAAGAAAACTCGTAGATTGACTCCTTGTATCTTTACTTTTAGTCTCAGTTGAATTGATTTCTGCTCAGATTGTTATAATTTCCTACCTTGTATAAGTTTAACTTGTTTTCTATTTTTAAATGCTTGGGGTTCAGTATTAGGTTATTTGAGCTCACTGTTTTTCTGATGAGAATTCACTGCTATAAATTCCCCTCCCAAGACTGCTTTCAGTAGGTGCCAATATGTCATATTGGCATTATCGTCTGACTGTAAAAACTCTCTGATTTCTTCCTTAATTTTATCTGTAAGCCACTGGCTATTAGAAAGCATGTTATTTAATATATTTATGTAGGTTTTGTGGTTTTTCTTGCCATTGATTTCCCATTTCATTGCACTATGGCCTGATACTATGCATGGGATTACTTCAATTCTTTTTCACTTAGGCACCTTCTACGAGCTAGCATGTGGTCTGTTCTGAAGAAGGTCCCGTGTGCTGAGAAGAATGGTGTGCTCTTGCTGTGGGGTGGTACGCTCTAGATATCACCAAGTCCATTTGTTCAAAGGTTCAGTTCAGCTCTTTACTGATTTTTTTGGTCTTGTTGACCTGTTTGTGACAGTGGGGTATTGAGATCCTCCATTTCAACTGCGTTAGTGTTTATATGATTTTTCATATCTGCTCCTGTTTGTTTTAGATAGCTGGATGTGCTGGTATTTGGTGCATGCATATCTACGGCTGCTATCTCTTCCTCTGGGATTGTTCCTGTAAGAAAAATATAGCAACCTTTTTGTCTCTTCTGATCAGTCTTGGCTTAGAATCCACTTTGTCTGCACATAGAATAGCGAGCCCCCCACCTTTTTTTCTGTATTCGTGTCACATGCGGTATTGTTTTCACCCTTTGACTTTCAGTGTATGAATTTCTTTATGAGTCAAATGTATTTTTAATATTCAGTATACCGTTGGATCTTGTTTCTTGATCCATGCTGCCAATCTCTTTGATTGGTGTCTTGAAACCATTAATATCATGATAACTGATATGGATTGACTTATCCTTGTCACGTTATTTTTATATGGTTGGTTCCCTTTGTTTCCCTTCTGCTTAACTGTTTCCCTTGTGCCTAATTGTTTGCCCTGCTTGCAGATTCATTCTATTGGGATTCTTTGAATCATTGTATTCATTGTTTTTTTTTTCCTAGAAAATCATTCATAAAGTTTTGGAGTATTGATTTGGAGGTCATGATTTTGCTCAGGTGTTCTTTATCATGGGAAAATTTTATTTCATCAATTTTGAAACATAATGTTGTGGGGTACATAAATCTGAGTTGGAGGTTGCTTTGTTTCAAGGGCTTGAGATATTGTACTCCAAGCTGTCCTTAAGGGTTTATGTTGAGGAGTCTGCTATTATTTTGATGGGTTTTCCTTCTTAGGAGGTTTGTTTCTTTTCTTTAATAGCTTTTAACATTTTGCTCCTGCATTGCATTTCTGGTATCTTGATTAGTACATGCACTAGTGTAGTTTTTTCTTCTCAAGACTCTTTGGAGTTCCATAAGTTCCTCACTTATGTGTATCACAAATTCTTTCACAACGGAAAGTTTTCTGCTGTTACTTCTGTGAAAAACTTTTTATGCCCTCTGCGCTATCTTCTGGATTTTAACTGATTCTAATTAATCTTATATTAGTCTTCTTTGCATCATCTAGCAGCTGTGCAATCGATTTTTCTTAGTCCCTTGCTATTTTTTTATTTTAAAGAGAAAAAATAGAAATGAAACAGTTTCAAAGCAGGCTAGTAGGAGACTCACAATGACTAATACATTGCACATTGTTATCTTAAGAATAGTTTCTCAGAGTACAAGACACAGGCATGAAACATGCTCCAAACAATATTAGCACAAACCTTTCTTTTCAATGAACTAAGGGAAACTAGCCCTATAACCATCTAACTATTTTTCCCTTTTCTCTTCCTTTCTTTCCCTTTTCTTCCATTAGTTTCTCGCTTTTATTAATCCTTTCTTCCCAATTCACACTATATATTGTGTATTTTGAATCATATTTACTTGTTCAGCTTCTCACACTAGTAAGACAATATGATGTTTACACATGAGTCTTGATTTGTCACATTTGTCACTATGGTTTCAAGTTGCATCCATTTACCTATAAAAATCCCATGTTTATCCTTCTTTATGGCTGAATAAATACTCCACTGTATTTTTTTTTTTTGTATTTAGTGCAGGGTGTGCAGGGTGTGCAGGGTCTCACCACACAGGGCAGGCTCATAGTGATCCTCCTGCTTTCAGCCTCCCAGTGCTGGCATTACAGGTGCATGCCACCACGCCCAGTCCCAGTCGCTGTCTCAGGGCACCCAGGGGCAGGGCCAGCACAGCAGTCCATTGTATTTTTAAAACTACATACTTTTTATTGATTCCTTAGTTGATGGGCATTTGGGCTGCTTCCATGACTCAGCTATTACAAACTGTGCTGCTATAAACAAGGGTACACGTCATATATTGCTACAGTATGATGTTTCTGGTTCTTCTGGGACAATATTCAGAAGAAGAACAGCTGAGTTGAATGAGACCTCTAATCCTGGTTTCAGTGGTTGACAGTCTACATTCCTACCAATAGTAGAGAAGGGTCCACTGCTCCCCACAGCCCTTCCAGCACTGACTGATTTCTTACTGATAACCATTCTTTTCAGAGTGAAATGAAATCTTAGTGTTGTTTTAATCTCTCAGACGACTAATGATGTTGAACATTTGTACATATATTTATTAGTTGCTTGGATTTCCTCATCTGAGAAGTGTGTATTCATCTCAGATGCTTATTTTTCAATTAGGTCTTTGAATCTGATGACGTCTGGATTTTTCAACTCTTTACATGTTCTAGATTTAAGTCCTTCGTTTGAGGGACAACTGGCTGTAACTTTTTCCCACTCTGTGGATTATCTTTTCATTCTCTTGATGATTTCTTTTGTTGTGAAAAAGCCTTTTAATGAGGTCAGATCCTATTTGTTGACTCTATAATAGTTCCCGTGTGGTCTGGGTTTTGTTTATGAAGTCTCTGCCTACACTTATGTCTTCAAGATCTCTATTTAGTGTTTCTGTCTTAATATTTAGATTTTTTATCTATTTACCCTTACTGTTTTTTCAGAGGTCTTTTGTTTGATGATTGCCAACCACCGCCCTGTACTCTCAATCTGAAATTCTGTCTTCATACTGTTTAACTCTGCTGCCTATACTTTCAGGAGAATTTTTAATCTCCTAGATTTGATGAAATCTAGTAATTTTTTATGTTGGGCATTCATGGTTTCCATGACTTTCCTAAAATCTTCTTTTTATCTGTATCTACTCTAATTTCACTAGTCATTTCTTTCAGTATGGTCATCATTTCTTTAATTGTATGCTTTGTTTTTGTCAAGACATTTACTCTCCTGCTCTGTTACTTCTTCTGCCATCATTGCATGTGATTCAACTCATGGGGTTTTGATTTCTTCCAGATTTGTGCCCCCTTGATTTGCTTTGGATGAATTGGGTTATCATTTACAATTTTCTCCCATTCTCTCTCTCTCTCTCTCTCTCTCTCTCTCTCTCTCTCTCTCTCTCTGTGTGTGTGTTTATTTGTGCTCTGCTTTGAGACTTGTATATCAATCATGGTAGATCGCTTTATTACTAACATCCTCTTTAGGAAATGATTACTTTTCAGAGATGTCTTCTAGACATGGATGGGTTTTGGTTTTTGAATGTGTCCCAAGATTATTAGGGAAGGAAGGGCCCTGCCTGTTTGGTCTAGTCCCTGGTTCTCTGTGCTGGACTATCATAGAGCTTTGATACTCAGACACTCTAGGAATACAGGGAAGATCGACTGACCACAACAACTCCGTCACTCTAGCTAAAGCAGTGTGATCGGCCCCAACAGCATCACCGAGCACAGGCTAGAAAGTGACAAAGTGAGATAAGTAATAATTAGCCACTTTTGCAAGGAGCTACGTGACAAGACCCAACACAAATGAGAACACCACGTACAGTAACTATTCACACTCAGTAGAGCAACTTTACTCAAGAGGGAGAAGATTTAAAAGGGATAAGAGGAAAAAATAGAGAAATAAAAGAAAGTAGGGAAAGGGGAAAGAGATTAGAAGAGAAAGAGAATAAAAAAGAAAGGGGAAGAAATCAGAAGCAAGGGAGGCCTTGGCAATGCCGACGTGGGAGCCGTAGGGTAAGCCCTCAGCAACTCCGACACGGGAGCCCTGGGGCGGGGCCAGCTAGCTCACAGCAGCTCGAGTCCTAGGCTCAGCTGGCCCCTTCCTCGGCAGCGTGTAGCCAAGTACCACCTACAAGGGACACGGTGGCCACTTGGGCTGGGGCCTCTCACCCACTACTGTAGCTCACAGCATCTACTCTCCATTCCACCGATTTCTCCCAAAGGCCTCTGGAGTCCCCTGTCCTTACTGTGTCTCTGGAGATCGGGCCTCCTCTCTCACACCATGGGCCAGGAGCCAGGGAGAAAAGGTAGGTCTCCCCCTGAGTTCCTGCACTGAGGTCTGTCTCTGCCCTTGTCAGTGGGCTCCAGCTTTCCCTTCAGGCCCCTCCTGGTCCGGGGGGTCCACCCCCTCCTCCTCTCCTGTCCGGACTGTGAATCGTGGAGAAGCTGATCTACTGTTTGCTGCGCTGCCATCATCCCAGAAGCCCCAGTCCTCGATTCCCCAAATGCTTTGGGAAGGTCATTTCTCCCAGGGGAGGTTTTTCTGGTAGACATTTTTCTAGAGAAGGAATTTTCTCTGGGGAGTCACCATGCCCCCTTTCTTACAATGAGTTTTCCAGTGGATTCTTCTCTGGAAAATATTTTTGTAGTGAGCATTTATAATAAGCATTTTCCCCAGGGGCTGGGTTTTTGTTTTTTCTTTCTAAAGAGAATTTTTTGTGCAAATTCTTCCTGATGTGTGGTTTTTGTTTTTTTTGTTGTTTTTTTTTTTTCCAGACAGAACATGTTTCCATGGGATGAACTGCTTCAGCATGAAATTTGTCCCTGCCCCTCTTTTTCCAGCTAGGCAGGCTTCCTATGCTCATGTGCATCACCCCATGAAGCCCTGCCCCTCTGTGGGCTGGATTATGTCTCCCCAAGTCCACAAGCTGAAGTCCTAACCTGCAGTGTGACTGTGCTCAGAGATGGAGGCTTTCTAGATGACTAAGGTTAGATGAGTCTCTAAGGTGGGCTCTCCAGTACAGCCTGATCTGTGTCTCTACAGAAGACAGAAAACACGATGGAGGTGTCTTTGCACAGGCAAGAGAGGGCTCAAAAACCTCGGACGAGGCTGAGTTCACAAGGGGGCTGCAAGGGAGAGGCTTCAGGGGAAAGCAGCCCCACACAGCACTCTTGGGCTTCGGGCTCCGGAACTGAGAAACTGTTTCAGTATAAGCCACCCAGGGTGGGTTTCTGTGGAGCCAAGCAAACTAAGGCAGGCCCACCTCCCAAGAGAGAGCTGGGCAGGGCAGGACAGCCTCCTTGCTGTAGGCATCCCCTCTCGTCCGCCATGAACACTTGCAGGAAGGCTGGCCTGACTATGACCTGAGACTCTGTGACCCTCGTCCACTGTACCAACTCCAGCCTCCTATCTTCTGGGAGGCAGCTGTGAGGCTGAGCCATGGACCCAGGATGACCCTGGAGGGCACAGGAGAGGCGGCATGGGTCCCTTCGCCTGGCTAACAGGTTAACACCCTGGGGGGGGGTGAGAGTCCTCTCCTAACATCTGTCCCCACAGCACCAGAGATGGGTGTGGCTGGAGCTGCTTGGGGCTGAGTGTGAGGCACTCAACAGTGACGAGCAGAGGGAAGAATCCCCACCCTGTGGTGCAGCTTCTGGGTGAACGGGCACTTGCGGTACCTGAGCACAGGGTGAGAGGGGCTCAGGCAGCCTGGAGCCCCAGTGACCCCAGAGGGCAGGAGGGGCCCGCGGTGGAGGAGACTGCCTCAAGCCCCGGGGTCACCTTCCCACTGCCCTCCTCAGCTGGATCCTATCCTGCTACTTTTAAACACCAAACATCTTTCACTTTTCTCATCTCATGTTTTTCTCAGCAACAAAAATTGATTCCTATTGGAGTTCAAATAAATAACAATTCCTACTGCTACCCCACTCCTCTCCCCATTTTTTCTTTCCCACATTCCTTACAATTCAGGGAACAAAGTTCTGCTCTTCACAGTTTTGGGGAGGCGATCTGTGGTTCAGGGAAGGTAGCAGAACGTCGGCCCTCTGCCTGCCCCCTTCCTGCGCCTGCGCAGCAAGAATACTGCAGCTGTCTTACCTGGCATTGAACTTCTCCCAGGAGAGGTTCTACAGGTACCAAGCAAGACAGGAGCAGCGCCTCTCACACGGCTTGCCACAAGACGCTCAAAGCATACAGCCACGTGTGCAGTGGAAAGGGCCACGTCCCCAGCATGGTGTCCACACCTGCTCCTCGGCCTCCAGCCCCACCTCCTGCAGCCCCAGGCGCTGTGCGGAGGTGATGTTCTCCTGCAGATCCAGGCGGCAGTGCAGCCACATGGTCCGAGGGAGAGGAGGGTGGGCCCAAGGAGCTGGGCACCTCGGGACTTCGAGGCTGCGTCCTGGGGGAGAGGCCCAGGGCTTCCAGCGCTCCCTCCACCAGGGTCGCACACTGCATCCAAGCTTCGGGAAGGAGCCTGGTCCTGCTTGACGACTGCACCCAGAGACACCTGTCCCAGACCTCTGAACCCCTGGATGAGGCGGTCGCAGATTTCTGAGCCACAGCTCGCTGCTCCTGTACCCTCACTCCTAGCCAATGAGCAAACCTCATCCCAGCCTCGGCCTTGTGGACGCAGAGGTTTCCCATTCGCCTAGAGCCGATTATGAGCTTGCTCTCTGAGAAAAGTCGGCCTTCAAGGGCAGGCATGTGGCACACGCCTGCAACCCCGCACTCTGGGGTTGGGCAGGAGCAAGTTCAAGGCCCGCCTGGGCAACTCAGCGAGGTCCTGCGTCGAAATACAAATAAATGGATGGGCATGTAGCACAGGGTTCAACCCTGAGAAGCAGAAAGCAACAACTGTCAGGGCCGCTCAGATGCGCACTGTGCCCAGCCTTCCCTGCCCTGGGGGAAGTTTTCTCCCCTGCACTGGGCATCTCACTGCCAAAAAGACGGATATGCATGAAGCACGGCGCCCCTGAAGAAATGCTGGTCCACCCTGCCCCTGGAGGCCTCCCGGCCTCCACCCAGACCCTGGAAATGAGCTCCAGAGGAGAGGCAGGCCCAGGCCACAGGATCAGGTCGGGTCGCGCACTGCAGCCCTGTCCACAGCACCGCGCTGCGCTGCCCGCGTCCCCTGGCTCCTTGCGTCGCCTGCTGCCCCATCACCTCCAGGTTCTGCAGCCTGGTGCTCAGCTTGAAGCTCCGCACAGGCTCCAGGGGCCGCTTCCGCTTGCTTGTCCCACAGCCCGACCCCTAGCGGACGCTGAAGACACCAGCCGCTCTCCCTCTGCGGTCCCCACGTACCCGGCACCTGCGCCTTAAAGGAAGAAAGGGCTGCCCTGCTGGCCCACGGTCTCAGAGGAGCCCACGAAAGGTCTGCTGCGGCCAGCGCTGGGCTGGGAAGACGCTCTCGCCAGGGCAGCGGGAAGCTGAGAGCGGGAGGAGGCCGAGCTGGGGAGAACAGCGCGCGCCCCCAGGCCCGCCGCGCCTCGCGTCTGAGCAGGCGCCCTCCTGAAGCACGCAGCCGCGAACCCACGGAGCTCAGCGCCTCAGGACGCGATCCTGCCGCCACCCCCGCCTTGGAGCGCACAGGCTTTGAGCGGACATCTAGATTTGAGCCTGAGCAATCGGGTAGCAGAACAGAGCGAAGGCAGAGGGAGGGAGGGAGGGAAGGAAAGGTGGAGAAATCCAGGGCAGAAGCAGGGAGGGAAGGGGGCTCGAGAAGGACGCAGGAGGGGAGGGTGAGGAAGGAAGGAAGCACGCGCGCCCCACCTCCAGCCCAGCCCCAGACCCGCTGCTTGGAGCCCGCAGGGCCTCTCTCCTGGACCACCGCTGGCGCCTGCAGGAGGGAGGAAACTCTGGCCCCCCGCCTGTGGGACCAAACCCGGCCCACTCACACTGGCTGCGAAGGGCGGGCCAGAAGGCCTGACCTGCAGACCTGGCCCTCCTCGTGTGGATTAGAGGCCGCATGTGTCTGAGGTGTTACGGAAGCCTCTGCGTGTCTCTGACCTCCTCTGGAGTTTAGTCCAGCTCTTGTGCGCCCCGAAGGAACCCGGTCCACCACCCCACCCCCGCGGGCCGGCAGTGTTCCCTCTGTTACTCTCCACTAGCAAGTCTGTTCACAAAGGGCTCACTGCAGAGACAGTTTCCTTGCAGGGGCCGGGCCCAGAGTGTGTGCGTCCCATAAAGCGAAATCACCCACAGAGCCCTGAGCGGAGCTCGCTCCAGCCCGGGAGGTGGCGGGAATCTAAGCCCCTCCTTGCTCTTCTCCCTGCCCAGCTCCTGCCCAGCTGTAACAAAGGCGTGACAGGATCTCCAGGGACACCAGCCCCGTGGGGTGAATGTCACCCTAACTGGTGGGACGTCAAGGTGCCCCAGGAGGAAGGGCACTGTCCTTCCTTCAGGCCAGCTTGCTTCCCGGCCAGGGCTGAATGTGTTTGGGGTCCCCACCATGCCAGTGGGGGGCACAGACAGGGCAGGTGAGAGGGTGCGGACGGGCTCTGTGTCTGGAGGTGGTGTCCGTCTCCTTCCTGTGCTCCCCCGTCTGTCCTCAGCAGGAGGCCGTCCCCACACCCCTGGGCTCCACACAGTTCTGCCACCTCAGGGAGAGGAAAGTCCCCGCAGATGCCCCCTGTGCCTGTGACTCCTTCCACCTGCCACAGTGGCGCCAAGAAGTGCAACTCAGACCTGGCCTCAGTACCCGGGCGCCTCCCTCCCTCCCTCCTCTGTCAGTGCGCTGCATCTCCCCTCTGCCCTCCCTGCAGCTCTGTATCAAAGGGGGGCCTCCCTGGGGCTGCTGCATTATGTGCTGTCCCTGAAGGCCCCCACCTGCTCGCCATCCTGCTCTGCCCTCTCCACTCCCCAGTCACCCCCTGGCCACGCAGGGCAGGGCGCGGGAACCCACCTCATGCTGCCCTCTGCCCGGCGCCTCCAGGACACAGCCCCAGGGGCACAGGCTGCCACCCTTCGCTGCATGCTCCAGCATCTAGCATGCCTGCTGGCAGGTTTTTTCTTTAAATGGAGTAGAAGTTTTGTTGTGCCCTTGTGCTTGTCAGGCAGGATACACTTAGCCTACTCGCCATGGGACTTGGGCCGGCAGAGTTGGAGCCAGGGCCTGTAGGATGCCAGGAGTCCTAGTCTGCGGAGGCTTGTATCACAGAAATGCCATCGGCCACGCAGCTTCAACCTTTCTTGTTCGTGCTGCTAGGGAGTCTGGCTTTCAAAAGGCTTTCTGGGGCTTCCAGGCCCCACTCAGAGGTGGAAGGGACGGGAAGCCCCAGCTGAGCTCTGCCCCTGGGCCACTGGGGTCCACTGTGTGACAGAGTCCCCTCCCATGGCAGAGCACCTGCGCAGTGCCTGGGCTCACCGGTGTACCAGCCCCTTCTGCACCTGCTGCTGCTTCAGAGGCACCGTTGTGGGTTCCATGTGATGTGGGAGTGACCTCCGGTGGGTCGGGAAGCCTGTGTCCTGCTCAGCACTACCACAAAGTAGTGCCTATTTCCCCTTCTCCTCCTCTGCTCCTAGTTTTCCCGCTTCTTGCAAATAAAGGGAGAAGAGAGACCCAACCCTGCATCTGTTCCCGGGGCAGCCCTTGCATCCTTCACTCGGCACATGGCCTGGGACGTGCTGGTGCCCAATGCCTGTGCCCCCTGGGCAGCGGGCAGCTGCGGCACTCCCTGAGCTGTCTGCCAAGCCCTACCCCCGTGTCAGGCACCATGCAAAGCTCCACTCCACTCTCGGTTAGTGTTCAGCGATGCTCCAGAACAAATGATTTGATTCTGAGGTTCCTGCAGAGACTAAGTATCACACTGAATGCACACTACAAGGTGATTTGAAGCCATGCTTCTGAGGTTCATCTCGTTGGAGGTTCTGCCTGGGCCCAGTGGCCTGCGAGCCTGCAGAGTGAGTGCCTCGCCCTTCACAGGGCAGCAGGGGTGGACCAGCCTGCTGAGGGTCACAGCTGCTCCGATGATGCTTTCTGCTGAGACACTGGCTGCAGCTCGCTGAGCCCCTCCTGGAGACAGCCTTAGAGACCAAGTTGGCAGTCGATCACCTGTCCAAGAAGCAGGTCCTAACTTCTGCATTTCGGCCAAGATGGGGGAGGGGGAGGAATGGAAACTGTTTCCATAACAACAGAAATGCACAATTTAAAGAACATAGTGTCTCGCTGAAATCTATTTATAAAGAATGTGTAGGAAACACAATTACGGAAACGAGCAGCAGATGAAGCACTCGGGCTCAGGCCTGATCTTCTGACTCCCACTGCAGCCCTTAGGGAAATGGGGGTGGGGTGTGAGGTGGGCAGGGGATGGGGTGGGAGGGTGTGGGAAGCAAGGGCACAGGCACAGGGGCACAGCGAGCACATGGGGGGCTCTGGCCCTTTGGGGACAGCCTCCACCCCTGGCGAGCTCTTGCTGATGTCCTGCAGGCCATGACCTCTGAGTGCTCTTGACACCCACTGGGACGTGACACCGCCCAAGCCTGCATGGGTGACTCAGGGCCCTGCAGCAGAGCCCTGGGCTGCACTCACACCCCATGTTCCCCACAGCTTCCTTCCAGGCCTTCCAGGACACCGAGGTCTGTGCTCCCACCAGCTGCTCATCCTGCCAGGATGCCCCTCCCACTGGACATGGAGGAGGGGCAGCCTCACACTGCAGCTCCTGCCCACTGCATCCTCCCCTGCAGGCTCTTAGCCATGGAACCCCACCGAAGACAGCAAAGCTAGGCCAGGGCACGGCTTCTGGAGAGTGCTTCTGGGCTCCCCTTGAGGCCACGCCAAATGCTGGGCTCGGGACCTCAGGAGAGGCCAGCTGCCCGGGTCCACCCCACTGTGCCTACCCAGCCAAGCCCTGACCACACTTCCTCCCGGCTGGAGCGGCCACAGGCACTGCTTCTGCAGGAGCTGAGGGCTGCATCTCCTCTTGGAGGGTGATGGGGGCAGGGCCCCTCTGCTGGTCTCTGTCCCTTGTCTCTCAGGCCCATCACAGGCAGGGACCCCCGAGGCAGAGGCTATGCAGACCACATGCAGGGAGGGGTACTCTGGCTCTCACTGTCCTGCAGTACCTGGCTCCAACATCACCTCCATGACTCAGGTCACAGTGCAACTGTTGGGCCAGGGATGCAGCTCAGTGGGGCAGCATCTGCCTGGCAAACGAGGTCCTGAGTTCTATTCCCTGCACCAAAACAAATGTAACGGTCACCCCAGCGGTGTCAGGTGGGGCCAGGTCCTGGACTCCACCCCACAGCTGGTGGCTGACCTCGGGACCAGCACCTACACAGAGGGCAGGCCCAGGTCCCTCTCTGCCCTTCAGTCACCAGCCTCATGCCACGCCTTCCACCATGCTGTGCCCTCACCAGCGCTCAGCACCCACCCAAGAGTGGCGGAAGCTCTACTCTGATAAGTGGGTCAGCGATGAGCTGACGCTGACAGTGAAGGAGAACCAGAACCAGAACCAGAGCCTGAGAATGAGTGCACCTGGCCTGCTCTGAGAACACTCCGGCTCTGGGGTGTTTTCTCCTGTGCTAGATGTTGTGTGGCCACCGTCCTCAAGTGTGGCCAGCTCTCTCCCTCACCTGCTGCAGCTCACTCTGGCCTCGGCATGGGGCACAGACCCAGGGCCATCTCCTCCCTGCATGGTGCGGCACTCAGCACATCC
Organism: Octodon degus; assembly: GCF_000260255.1. Classification (NCBI taxonomy): domain Eukaryota; kingdom Metazoa; phylum Chordata; class Mammalia; order Rodentia; family Octodontidae; genus Octodon; species Octodon degus. The sequence goes on along the minus strand of NW_004524580.1, from coordinate 35,683,688 downwards.
TCTCCGCGGCCCTGCAGGGCCAGCCCCGCCCACCAAGCCCCCCCACCAGTTCTCTGTCCCCCCTGGTGTAGAGCCCCAGTTCTGCAAACAGACCCAGCAGGGTTGAAAGTTTGCAGAGATCTGTGGATGGCTTGGGACGGCCACCCGGAGCCCGAGGTCCAGCTCCAAATGCTGGTGCTGCTGGATGTGGGCCCAGCTGGGCCAGGAGGTGGTCCCTGGGTCACAGGCAGGCAGCTCACACCTCGTTTTCCTGCTCTGTGAAGTTGGGTGAAGTCCAGCCCTGTCTCCTCAGACGTGGGACTTTGAGGCCCTACCACAGGTCCGGCGCCATGCGCTGTGCGGCACAGGAGCTCGGCGAATGGAAATTATAATTACCTTCTTATTTTTCCCTGCTCTATCATATTCTCGCTATTACCGCCAATTAACAGAAATTAGTGTGCTTTTCCTCGCTCCCCTGCAGAAAGCCCTCTTGGGGAGACTCTAGCCTAGCACAGACCTCCCCGAAGCCACATGAAGCTCCTTGCGAGTCAGCCAAACAAGCCCAAAGTGGCTGCGTAATGAGCAGCTACTGTGCTCAGAAATTTGACCTAAGTCACCGTCCTGCCCTTGGGGTGCAGCGGGAGGAGGAGCAGACACAGGATGGGATAGAACCTAATGTTCCGGGATGGCGGGGAGTGCGGGCTGGGCCCTTGGAGGCAAGCCGCAGAGCACTGGCCACAGAGCCACTTTGGCCTTGAATTTACAAAGACAAACCTGCTCTTAAGACAGAAAAAGGAAAGCTCTGTGCTGTGACAGTTGAAATTTACCTTCTCCCCGTGCACACCAGGGCTGTGACCTCGGAGTCTGGTAAGCCTGTGTCGTGTCCACGTGGCCTTTGGCCTCCTCCACGAA
>NW_004524580.1:35670627-35682437 GCF_000260255.1 Octodon degus | reverse complement strand
CAAGGGTAACAAGACGTCCCCGAGGCCGAGGACAGAAAGGCAAGGGTAACAAGACGTCCCCGAGGCCGAGGACAGAAAGGCAAGGGTAACAAGACATCCCCGAGGCCGAGGACAGAAAGGCAAGGGTAACAAGATGTCCCCGAGGCTTTCAGGGCCATAGCAGCAATACCCACAGCATCCCCCAAGCCAGACCCAGGAGTCGCCAGCCACTGTCCTGAACCCAGGGCCCTCAGGCTCCCGGACAGCAGGGCTTTGCAGATCCCCTGTCACCCCTGCACAGGAAGTCCTATCTGGAAACCACGCCCTCAGCCCACCAGGATGCATCTAGGACCCCTGCGGGACCAGCCCTGAGGGGGCAGTGCCCAGACCCAGCTTGAACAGGATCACCTGTCTTGCTGAACCCAGGTCCTTGCCCCCTGCCCTTTCCTACAGAGCCCCAAAGCTCTCCACCCGTCCCCCAGCTCTGCTGGACCCCATAGGCAAGCATGAAGCCTTTCTGCCTGTCCCCCTGCTCTGCTGAGCATATGAAAGCACCTTCCCATCCATCCACTGCTGCCTGCTTGCTGGGCAACAGAGGCAGGTGGCTGAGCCTGGTCCCCCAGGGCCCCAGGAACCAGGACTTCCATCCCAAGACCCAGTGCTCTGGGGCAGACACAATGGCCACCCTCATGGCCCTACAAGTCAGACAGAGTGGCCTGCACAGGCAGGGTCTCTGCTGATGCTGAAGCTGGAAACGTCCTTGTGGAGGGAGGTCCCTGGTGATGCTGCTGACCTGGGGCTGGGGCTCTGAGCTGAGATCCAAGTGCCTGCTGGACTCTGCCCAAGGCCCTCTCCCTTCCTCATCATCTCTTATCACATGTGTCAAGCGTGAGCACGCCTGGCTTCAGGGCTCTCACTTCCCTGAGCCAGCCAGGCTTCCCTGGGCTCCAGACTCATATTTAAAGGTCTACTTTTTGTTTTGAGACAGGGACTCCCTTTGTAGTCTAGGCTGGCCTTGAACTGAACTCACTATGTAACCAGTCAAACTCATGGCAACCTTCCTGCCTCAGCCTCCTGAGTGCTGTGGTCGCAGGCGTGCAAACTGTGCCAGGTATCACTCAGCCCCGGCACTCCACCACCTCCCCAGTGGAGTGAGTCCAATCTGAGCCCAGTGCCCGCTCCCCCATCCTCCCTCCCTCCCGTATCTCTGTTCTGGTTATTGTCACCGGGGTTGCCTCAGTCCCCACCTCCTCTGCCTTCCACTCCCTCTGCCCTGCCAGTCCCTTCCAATCTCACACTGTCTCCGCCTCCACCCCACAGCCAAGGCTGCACCCTCCTCCTGGTTTCTCTGACAAGTTCTCCCGACCCACTAAGCCCTGCTCCCAAGCCCTGTGCCTCCGGTCCAGCCTACACAGCAACCTGGCCCATCTCACCGAGTGGGCCTGATGATTTGCCACTTCAAAGCTTCCCAGATGGGGCCCCTTTGCCCACACTGTCCCTGTCATCAGTGCCTCCGCCCCGACTCCTTCCTTCCCTGACCCAGCGCTTCCCTACCGACCTCCAGCTCGGGGAAGCGCTGACTCCCAGCAGCCCCGAAGGGCGGGAGGGCTGTGTGTCCCGCCCTTCCTTTTCGGGTGCAGCCCTCCTCCAGGACGCGAGCTTCCCTAGCACCTGCCGCTCCCTCGTCGCTCGCTCACCGAGTCTCGATAGCTCCCTGCCCCGCGGTCATAGGTGCCTTCTAGGTAAGGTCTTGCGACTCTAAGACCGTGCCATAGAGGAGCAGTGGGGACAAGACCACCAGGGCGCCGTCCCGCACCCCAGGCCGCCCCAGCGTCTCGCGAGCGCCCCTCACCTGTCACCGTGCGAGGTCCCGAGGTGGCCGACGCAGCAGGGGAGCCAGCTCCCCAAGAGGCTCTGTTGAGCACTTACCGTGTGACTGAGGCCAGCACACAACCGCAGGATCGGGCTGCGCGGCAGAGGCTGTGCTCCGAGCGCCGGATGGCGGAGGCCCGAGCTCCCCTGCGCCTCCGGAGCCCAGCGAGGGGCTTGCTGCGAGCCGGAAGGGCCTGGGGCCACGCGGGACAGGAAGCGCCGCAGCTTGCGGCAAGGCGGCCCTCCATCACGCTCCTGCCTCCGCAGCGGCAGCTAGTGGCCCCGCCACGGGAGCATTTCGGGGTGTCCTGCCCTCCAGAACTCAGGCCCTCCTGGCTGTGGGACTGTGGGATGGCAGGAGGTTCCTCCAGAGTTACAGCTCCAAGTGGCAGAGAAAGAATTTGCGATTCCAATTCTCCTAGTAAGTGCTCTCACAGGGGGCAGGGAGGACGGAGGCTGGAAGTGGGCCGGCAGAAAGGAGCCACGGGAGCGAAGGCCACCTCGTGGCGGGCTGTGCTGTGTGTCCTGCGGCCACCACCTCATGCCGGGCCCTCGTGGCAGCCCGCGGTGGCAGGCGACCAAGGACGCAGCGGAGCTGCATGCCAAGCCTGCCGGCATTCTCCTCGGAAGCGTGCGCTGGGTCCAGTGTGTGAAAAGAAGCCAGGAGGTCGTTCCTTGAATGAATAAACGAGCCGTACTCTGTGCCTCTCGTGTGCACACAGCCAAAGCCTGCTGCGGGGAAGAAGATAGCAGATCTCGCGAGACTCGGGGCGCTCTCGGCGGCAGGTGAGGGTCCCTCCCGGGCTGCGGAGAGCAAGACACAGAGGTAAGGGTAGAAGCGGGCAAGCATGGAGGAAATCTGTCAGAATGTGAGCACAGCTAAGGCTCTGCCTGCCGGCCCCCTCAGCCCCGGAGCTCTGGGTGAGGAGCTCTGTAGCCACGGCGGGTCCCGCACGTGGCCCCAGCTGGCAGGACTCGGGCACCGGGCTGGGTCGGGTGTGGTAGTTCACACCCCCCCAGCACCAGACGGCAGAAGCTTCCTTTCTGAGGACCCTGAAGGCACAAAGTCGGGGCCAAGGTCTCACCAGCTTCTTGTGCGTGGAGCCCTCCTCCCAGCTTGTGGACCCCCCTGAGCATCTGCACCCCGGTCCCCGAAAATGCCAGAGACAGTGGTATCACCCAAGTCATGTGGCTGCAGTGTCTGAGCTCCGAGGTCCGCCCCGTTAGCCCCCAGCGTGGGGTGAGATTAATAACAGCAATGGGACAAGCCCTAAGTGTCCGCGGGTGGTGTGTGGGCCGCAGCGCGTGCTGTGTGGCCGCAGGTCAGCAGCGTTGCCTCTGTGTTCTGCAGGGCTCTCGCTCACGCCAGCTGTTCCTTTATTCACTAAACATGTTTTGATCACCTACTGTGTGTAGTGCAGTCCCCGGGACAGGGTGGCAGACGCAAGCCACACGAGCGACAGACCGTGCTTGGGAGTGTGGCTGTTCTCACCACCATGGTGTCTCCGTCTCTTCAGTATTTTATTATGGTCCAGTCACACAGCTTTAGCTGGGAGTCAGCAAACATGAGCCCTTGCAGGCCCTGAAGAAGGGCCTTCCTAAATGTCAGTGCCCCTGCTGCGACCCCCCGGGGGGAACCTAAGGTCATTGCTGTGTTGCGTCAAACGTCCTCTGTGTGAGGGGACAGACTGTCCTCTGGGATTGCCCACTGGCTCTGAGAACGCCTGGCATTTCCTCCAGATGCAACCTGTTTGCACTCAAATGCAGCCCAGCCCAGCTAGGGCAACCCCCACCCTTCCTCCAGGTGAGCTCACCAGTCTGTGGCTACCATTCTGCCTCCTGCTGCCTGCTCACCCTTAGCAGTTCTCATGCTAAATTCAGCAAAATTTCTCTTTTAAAATTTAAAATTCCCACTTTAAACTTCAATTTGGCAAAGGGAAAAAAAAAAAAAAAAAGTGAGGGCCAGCCAAATAGCTCAGCAGATTAAAGTATCTGCAAGCAGGTGCAGGAGCCGGGTGCTCCATCCCCAGGCCTGCTGGTGCTGGCCCTGCCCCGAGGGCGCGCTGAGCTGGGCGAGGTGCTGTGCGCCTGTAATCCCAGCGCTTGGGAGGCTATAAACAGGAGAATCACTACGAGTCTGATGTGGTAGTGGGACTCTGAACACCCTGTAGACCCTTCCCTAAAATACAAAAAATAAAAAGTAAAAATAAATAAATAAATAGGCATGTGCGGACTCATAGATAAACCCCCAGCTACCCCAGAACTGCCAGGTGTGTCCCCACATCTGGCTTTGTTTTTGAAGTGCTTCCTTGGCCTGGCTTTGGGCCCTGTTTGGTGGCTGCCCCTCCCCTCCTGAACAGCCAACAACCAACCCAGCCACTTGCTCTGGTTGTTCAGGCTCTGGGTCCTGGGCACGCACTCCAGCCCCTGCAGCGCTGGGCAGAGGCACCCACAGAGGCCACTTTAGTCAGCCAGCCTCTGACCCACCTGCTCCTCCCCAGGGAAACCCCGAGAGGCCCCAGCTCAGCCCCCCACTGTGCTGCAGGCACGAAGTTCTGTCTGGCTTCTCCCCTGGCCGCCTCCATGCCTCACCCACCTCAAGGAGACAGTTGGGCAGGTGAGCTCCGGTTCCTGACGTCCAGGGAGGGCTGTCTCAGACCCCACTGCCCAGCCCCAAGGGGCTGGAAGCCACTACCTGGCCTTGCTGCTGCCCTGCAGCTCAGACCCCTGAGTCCTCTCATGGCGACTCTGCCCCTAATTCAAAGCACCTGAGCCAAAAGTTCAGCTTCTTCATGAGTTTCCAGAAGAAAGCCACTCCCAAGGAGCAGCCATCAGACTGGGCTGAGGACCCGGCCAGTGGCCAGGAGGACAGGGAGGACACCCTGAGCTACACGGTGGTTCCAAGACAGAGCTGGTCCACAGCTGGGAGCTCTGGGAGCGCTGGGGTGGGCAGAGGAGGACGGGGCAGCAGGGAAGACTGCGAGGTCCCTAGGAAGGGGAAAGAACTCAGGGGATTGTTTCCTCTGAGCTAAAGGACAGGAGTCCCGGATGATGCTGAGAGGCACTCAGGTAAGGCAGTGGGGACACGGGTGGCTGGGCCAGATGCCACCATGTGCAGCTCTTTGCAGACCTTCTCGGGAGATTTTGCAGGACATCAGGCCGAGAGAGAAGAGTGGAGTGGGGGCTGCGAGGGAGGTGAAAAGACACACGTACGCATCTCCTTCAAGGAGCTCTGGGAAGGGTGGAAGTAAAACATGGTGGGAGATGGTGCAGCTACCCCACACAGCAGCCTCCAGCTCAGGGCCACACACAGGCAGCACTGAGCCCCAGGTGGCATGGGTGTGGATGGATGGGTGGCAGCCGGGAGACCAGGGACAAGGCCAGACAGAGCTGCAAGGGCCCTAGTCACCGGGGGCCTGGCATGCAGCCGAGCAGCGACAGCAGGACTCCAGGACCTCAGACTCCCGTGTACACTCTCCCAGGAACCCTGGAACTGGATGGCACCAAAAACAGAGCCAAGACCCAGCCACAGCCCTGAGGGTGCGTCCAACAGGAAGCAGCCACCAGCTGAGGTGCACAGATGCTGCGGCTGGAAGCATTCGAGCCGCACTTACACAGTGATACTGAACCACAACCCAGAGTACAAGCAAGAGTCCACCATTCGCTGCTGCAGATATATAAATAAATTAAAGAGGAGGGAGACCAATCTCCTGTGGGGAGGAGGCCAGTGACCCTGTGGGCCCTCCACCTCGAGGTGCAGCGCAACCCAAGAAACTTGCACCCAGTGAGGGGTATAGGAAGAGGACACCTGACGCACACTTCTACCCCGGGGCACCAAGGCCAACACACATGGGATGGCCCACACCAATGGTGACAGAGATGTCCCTCTCCCTCTGTCTTCCCCAAACCCATAACCCATCTCACTGGGAAAAGGATCAGACAGACCCAAGGAGAGACAGTCTAGAGCAGCAGTCTGCAGTGCCCCCTGCTCTGTCAAAGTCATAGAGCATAGAAGCTGAAGAAGCTGCGGGTGTAGCTGGCCCCCTGGGTCCTGCAGGAGTGACAGGAAGTGCGGGCTAAGCCCACACAGAGCGTGGCCTTTATTTAGTAAGCCTGTGCAACTGCTGTGCATTCCTGTGACAAATGGACCGTGCCACCGGGGGCATTAATAAGAGAGGAAGTGAGGGTGGAAGCACCCCCCCCCCCGTGCCGCCTCCACAGTGACTCTGTAGATGGGAAACTGTGCCAGGAGGAAGTGGCGCTAGGCACACAGCGTGGAAGGGGTCCCACGAGGAGTCGCAGGGTCCACACGCTGCCCAGAGCAGAGCCCCAGGATCTGGATGAAGGCCATCCCTCCCACCCCACCACCTTGTAAGCTCACAGAACAGGCCTCCTCCATTCACCTGGGCTCCAACTTGCACGGGAACAGGCAGCACCCTCCAAATGAATACATGAATTATAAAAGCTAAAGAACAAGCTTAAATCCCTGGACACGGGGTGCTGGCTTGGGCCTTTCCCCAAGTGGTGGAGACCCACTTGGGCCATCTGAACAGAATGGAAAAAGCTCCACTTGTGCTGCCAAGCCGCACAGAGTGTGCTGAGCGAGTGGCTCCTTCTCCATGTGGCCAGGACTATTAGGAGTCTGGGGTCAGCATGCAGTGGCCCGGAGGCTGATTCCAACTCCTTACCAAACACAAACCCTATTAGACAATCAATGGGCAGAGGGCTTCTGAGAGCAAGCTAGTGAGGGAGCCAGGGAATCTTCAGGAGGGTGGGGTGGGGAGAGCCCTGCGCCCGAGAATGGGGGACTCACTTGAGCCACCCACTCAGAATCACTCTGCTCCATGGGGGATGGCCAAGACTGCCTACACACACCGTGCTGTGGCCATCTGGAATTAACTCTTCTTCCTGAGCCTGCTCTTGGGGGCCTTCCCTGGAGAGGCCCACTGAGACCTGCCAAGGTAGGTCACCTGCCCGGGAGCAAGCTGAGGAGTCGGTGTCCTCGTGGGCACCTTTGATGCCACTTTTATTTTTCCACATCCAAGCGGGAACAAGACCATCCAACTCTCTTCATTGAAAAGTGGGGGCCCTAGGGGGGCTGAAGGCACATGACTTCACACTCAGCTAATTTTAAAGAAGAGCCGCGCAGGCGCACACTGACCAATGCCATGCGCTGTGAATAAACTTAAACAAACACGTGCACAATAGCAACCCACAGTAACAGAGCCAGGCCCAAAGCTGGGTGGGAGAAAAGAGCCAGCACCAGAAACCTGCCCCCCTGCTCCTGGTTAGAATCCTGCACCCAACCTTAAACCCACAGGCAGGGGAGAGTGGAACACGGCTAGACAGAACACCCCACAAGTGCAGCCTTCTCCCCTACCAGCCTGGCTCTGAGTCAGTAGGTGTGGGCTGAGCTCCATGAATTTGCATTTCTAACAGGATTCCACGGGATGCCCACTGCCCATATTTTGTGCAGCACTGGAAGGAAAAAAAGCAATCAAGCACCCTCCTCCCTGGAGAGTCTGACTCACGGTGTGGTTGGCATCCAGGCTCGTGGCCTTTCATGAGAGGTTCTTGGTGACTTTAACATGACCAGGGATGAACCAGTGCCACAGCCCGTGGAAAGCATGCAGGACATACATGGGTGCGCACACACGCACACACACGCGCGTGCGCAGGGCAGGGTGGCAGGACCAGGTCAAGGTCAAAGACTCATCCAGAGATCCTAAGCATAGCTACCCTAACTCCCTAGGGGCAGGAGGATGGCCAGGCCCTCCAGGTGGGGGTTGGAGTGCAGAGATGGGGTGCAGCTTAATTTGTGGGTTCCAGGAGCTCAATTGTTGGCCGGATGCTCTGAACGTTGTGGTGTTGGAAGGGTGCAGAGAGGACAGGTGTGGGGGAAACTAGACGTGAGCAGGCCAGTAAATGTGGGGCCACGGGCTCAGGGCAGAGCCCAGCTGGAGGAAGGGAAAGGGGGAGGGGAGGCAGGAGGGAGGCATTCGCTGGGTGTGCAGGCCTGTATGCCCACCACATCCGTGCAAGCTCCAGCCACAACTGCCCTCCTAAGACACAGGGCTGGAAGCCTGCCTGCCCCCCGCCCTGTTCGCGGTAGGGCAGCTGTGGTATCATGTCGAGCGCTTTTAGCGGATCCTTGGCATGCTTGGGAAAGGGGAAAATTCAAGAGTCTGCTGAGGGAAGAAACAGAGGCAGAAACGCTCACTCACTAACTCGACCAACAGATCCCGAGAAGCTCCACCGAGCAGAGCGCCCTCGCCGGCGCCCCCTCGCGGCACGTGAGTTTGCCCAGGTCCATCGCAAGCGCTCCCGTTCTCTGCAGATGGAAGATGGTTTGCAAAAAGGATGGAAGAGCATAAGTTGCCGACTGCAGGGTGCCGATGAACAAAAGGGGTCTCCTGCCCTGCCCAACTACAGGGGCTCCTAGAGACACTTGCCTGGAGGGGTGTTCCTGAACCCAAAGGCACACCTGGACTTCCAGCGTGATCAAACAAGAATTAGACACATTGGCTGAAAAGCCAGAGTCCCACTGAACAGATATAAAGTGATTTTCCTCCCCTCACTGGGAGCTGGTTGGCCAGCAAGGCTGCAGAGCTGTTCTGGGGCATCTGGAGCATGAATGGTCGCAACCACATTAGGAGTGGACCGAAACTGCATGTGTTATGCATCCCATGGAGAGGTCACGGCTTGTCTCCTGCTTCTGTTGAACTGTCTCCTGTGTACTCGCTGCACACGGAGAACCCGGAAAGACGGGCAAGGGTAAGCCATGGCCCCCAAGCGCTCGCACGCTAGTGAGGATGGCGGATGAATGGCCAGGTGGGCCAGCTGGACGGGGGCTGTGAGCAGAGGACTTGTAGAGGAGGAGCTTGGCAGGCTTGCGTCTGCACGTCCTCCAGCTGACTGGGCCTAGGGCGTGCGATGCTGGGTTTGAGTCTGTCCTCGCTGGGTGTGGGGCATCGCCCAAAGGGTGAGTAGCCAGGATGGAGTATGACGGCAGGCTAGGCTGCCGCTGCTGCCTCTGCCACCGCCTGCCGAGCCGGGCACTCTTACTCCGAGATCTCCTCTGCCAAGACGCCCAGCCTTGGCGCCAGCTGTGAACTGCAAGGTGTACAGACTGAGCTGAAAGGAACTTTCTTCTCTTCTCCCAGGGTGTCAGGTGGTCTTGTCTCAGCAAAAAGAAGTAACCAAGACAGAGCTCAGCTCCTGTGCAGGAGGAGGCTGGGAAGACCTTCTGGTGAAAATGACCTCTGAACAAAGTTTTGAAGGACAAAGAAGAGCTGGTCTTTGCTGTGGTCTGAACTGTGCACCCCCAAACTCACATGTTGGCCCCTAGACCCCTTAGTGATGGTGTTTGGAGAGAGGCATCCTTCGGAGGTAACTAAGCTTACATGAAGGAGGGTGCAGCCCTGGTCATGGCACTAGTGGCTTCACATATGCGGAGCCAGAGGGTGGGACCTGCCTCTCCCTACCTGCGAGAACTGCACAGGAAGCTGCGGGCCACAGAGAGCCTGGCGAGGGCCGTCATCGGGAACTGGACCTTTCTGTCTCTGGCACGCTGAAGGTCAACAGTGATGAAGTACCCAGCACAGGCATTCCGTTAAGAGCGGCAGAGCAGCCTTAGTCCAGCACCACAGGCAGGCCAGACGGCCCCAGCAGCAGCACCCAGGGAGGAAGGAGCCGAGCAGCGGAGTCCAGGGCTGCGTGAGCCATTAGCACTGCTGGTTTTCTGTCACAGGCTCTGGTCCTACAAGCAGGTCACAGACATGATGACAACTAAAAGCCATCCCACGTAGCAGACAGTGAGCTGTCACATGCTGTCAACACTCTTGAGTAAGGCACCAAGGAAGGGCAAGCTTGGGGAATGCCCAGAGCCAGCGCGAGCCCACCCATGCCCACCCTGCCTTTGACTGCAGCGAGCGAGCCTGCCTCTGTCCTACCATACCCATTGCAAAGTCCACATCCCATGGGGAGATGTTCAGGGCAGGAAGCTGCCTGGGGCAGCCGGCAGTGGCCATGCCTTTGGCCCATTGTGCCGAGAGCTCAGCTGGGCCAGATGGATTAAAGTGCATTTGGCAAAGACTTTCAAAGCCTTGCCCGCCTGGTTGAGCAGCTGACTGGAACCGGGCTATACATCCACAGCAACCTCTTGGGGCAGAACCCAGGGAACCAGCAAGATGTGGGGGGCCTGGAGGCATGGCGGGCCCTGGTGGTGCCACATGCAGGACAGAGGCAGCAGCATCTCCAGCCCCAGCCCCAGCGGTCCGAACAGTGTTTGGCTTGAAGGATTGTTTTCCAAAAGCTTGCTCCAAGCATCTACAGAAATGGTTCTATCCAGCCATTAATGAGCAGGTTCACATGGCTGGTCTGCTGTGTTGGGGTTTTCAGAAACACTTACATCTTTAAAGCTAGATTCTTCAGACTTGGTGTTACACAAGTGTTGAAAAGGAACAAAAGCCAGCTGCTTCAGAACCGTCTGCAGCAGAGGTTCTGCCAGGGGCTGTCGGCCATTCTTTTCACTTTTAGAAGTGGGGAGAGCTGGATCCCGGAGGGCCTTAGCTCTCTGCTCATCTCTCTGTTTGTCCTCTCCTTTGAGACCCCTTAGGTGACCGGCTAAATTTATTTTATTTTTTTGAATTTAGGACAGGGTCTGCAGGGTCTCACTATGTAGATCAGACTCGTAGTGATTCTCCTGTTTTCAGACTCCCAAGTGCTGGGATTACAGGCACGTGCCACCACTCCCAGTCTACCTGCTAAATTTAAATATTGTGAAAAATGTCGGTAATTAACCAAGTAGTTTGGGTCCAGAAGGCCCCTGCTTCTTGCTGTCCCTCTGCCGATCTGCCTGTCTGTGCTTCCTCCCCCTGCAGAGCACCTGGGGATGCTCTCCTGCCCCACGTTTATCCCAGAGCCCCCAAAGCCGGCGGGAGCTCCCTGTCCAGTAAGGGTCCACTCCGTGTGGTCTCTGCCAGCTGCCCAGGTGCGTGGATGGCGCATGGCGAGCTCATGTAAGGAGCTTCTCCAAGGCACCCAGCTGCCAGTACTTAGCACACGGGCTCTTGGAGCCCAGTCTTCACATTCCTGGGCTTCCAGGGCAGGGCGAGCACAGGAGCAGCCCACGGTGGCCAACCAGCCAGGAGCAAGGGCTGGACCTCAGCCCTCCGAGGGGCTCCGAGTGGACTGGACGCAGGGGCTGGCATCACAGGCCTGCCTGGGAGCCAGGGCCGGCATGGAGAGAGGGCCTGTGCCACCGTCAGCCCAGTGGCTGGGTACACCCCGCAGCAGTGAGGCTCGTCGGCCAATGTTAGGAGGAAAGAGGGTCAGCTTAAACGTAATAGGGGGATAAATGGGCTCGATTCAGCAAAGCTCAGTTTCTTGTACAGCAGGCCATTTGCTTGGCTGATGAAGCCATTCTGCTTCTGTGACCGTCTGAGGGCCGTGGGACTGGGAGCAAGCGCAGAGGGCTGTGCAGACTGGGCCTCCACGGCAGCCAGCATGGAGCCAGCATGCAGGGAGATGTGAACACGGGCGGCCTGGGCTCGAACCCCTGCTCCCAGTCACAGGGTGGCTGCCTCTGCACCCATGCATGGGAAGCCATCCTGTCCCTGCATGGCTCAGAGGGGGAGCGAAAGCCTCAGCACTCTGGAGTGAAGGGTGGGGAGGGGTTTCCTCTGGCTGCAGGGCCACACTGTTGTTCGTGGCTGCTCACAAGTTTGTCTTCCCCTTAGACCCGGGGGCTTGTAAGGAGCTGCAAGATACAGTGGATACTGTGAAACGAAAGGAGCTGTTCAAAGGGAAGCGACACCTGGCATGAGGGAGGGAGAGAGGAAGGAAGCAAGAGAAAATACGCACACGTACACGCAGGGTAGCTTGCATAACTGTCCCGCTGACTCCTGCTGACCTACTGAAAGGGGCAGTTAATGCTGTGATTCTCTCTCTCTCTCTCT
>NW_004524580.1:35668602-35669842 GCF_000260255.1 Octodon degus | reverse complement strand
GCGTCAGTCACTCGGTGTTGTAAAGCCCCGAGGGCAGGCCGAGGTCCCAGCAGAGCGTGCCTGATTTCTCTGATAAAATCAAGCCGCCGCCACCCTTTCCATCATAATTAGCGGCATTATCCAGTCTGGCACGCGACAGCACAGTGGAGGAAGAAATGGGCTTTAAAGGCAGATCTACATGCGGCCAAAGCCCAGGGTTCAGCTCTAATTTTGTAACCTTGAACTTGCGATTAGTTTTTATTTTCCCACCTGAAAAAAATAAAGTAAAATACAAATAATCCCATCTGCAAAAAAGTGGCAAAATAACAACCTCAGAGATAGAGCTGGGCTTCGGGCCCTTTTTCCCTCTCTGGCCTTCCTTGCTCCTGGACACTGAACCCCCCCCCCGTGGGAAGCCGCGCGTGGGAGGGCGCGCCTCGCGAGTCCCGCGGTCGGAGGCCTGGTCCAGGAGAAAGCAGAGAGCGGTCGCGGCTGAGACAGCGCGCCAAGAGGGGCCATCCCACTGCTGGGCGTTTGGGGCGCTTCAGGGTGCGTGGAACACCCCGCTGAGGAGGCCCAAGGCTGCGCTTGCTGAGCAGAGCCTGTGACGGGCTTGGGCGTGCACACATGGATGGAACGGGGCGTCGGCATCCGTGAGGCTCAGCCGCCTGCGCTCCCGCCGGAACTGCGAACGTTCGAGCTCTGCACCCTTCGGGATGTCGCACACTCTTCATGGCCAGTCCTCGTGGTGTGTGAGAGACCACACCTGCCTTGCGCAGTGTCTGGAGTGCCGCCTGCCATCCGGGAGTGCAGGGAGCCCGCGGGGTCCTACCCGCAGCGGTGCCAGGGCCGCCTGCCTGGTGTGAGTGATGGCCGGGGGCACCTAGAGTGCCGCCTGCCATCCGGGAGTGCAGGGAGCCCGCCGGGTCCTACCTGCAGCGGTGCCAGGGCCGCCTGCCTGGTGTGAGGCTGACGCATCCTCCCTGCATTCTGTGCGTCTCTGTAGTCTGGGTTTACCACAGCATGGGTGTATTAATTTATGTTCTCACACACTTACAAACCTTGATTTTATTTCATATTTTAATAGCTCGTTGTCATTTTAACGGGAAGCTTCCATTCAAAGGAGTGAAAGAAAGCTGGGAACTCAAGCAGGAAGAGCCCACCACTAAACGTTCAGGGTGAAATAGACTCCCTAGGCCCACAGGCCCCGGAGTGGGAGCCCTGCTAAGCATGGTCTGCGGAGGACTCCTTCAGAGAACAC
>NW_004524580.1:35664119-35666712 GCF_000260255.1 Octodon degus | reverse complement strand
TCAGATCTAGTAGTGAGACCCTGAGCACCCTGTAGACCCTTCTTTAAAAAATAAAGCCCTGATTTGAAATTATGCAAAAAAGCTACTATGGTTAAAACAGTGTAGTACTGGCAAAAGAAAAGAAAAAAAAAAAACAGATCCAAGGATCAATGAACTATATTAGAAGTGCAGAAACAACTCCAAACACAATCACCTTATCTCTGATGAGGAAGAGGAAGGATAGTCTAGATAGTTCACTAGAGACAAGATGGTGTCCTAATGAATGTGCTGGGAAAACTGCCTGCCTACATGGCGAAGCCTAAAACTAGATCCATGTGTATCACAAAGCAGCAAACTACAATTGAAATGGACCAAAGATCTACACATTGAAACAGAAACACTAACTCTTCTGGAAGATAGAATAGGTACAATGCTTGAAGACACTGGTGTAGGTAAAGACTTTACAAACAAAACCCCAGTCACACAGGGACTATCACTAAAGTCAGCAACTGGGATCTCATCCTATTAAAAATCCTTTGTACTACCAAAGAAGTCACCAACGGAGTAAACAGACAACCCACAGTGTGGGGACAAAATTTAACCAGTTGTTCTTCAGACAAAGGACTTATATTTAGAGCATATAAAGAACTCAAAAATCAGACTCCCCCCAAACTTAAAGACTCAAATAAAAAATAAGTATCTGTGACAAATACACACTTCTCAGATAAAGAAACACAAACAGCGAATAAATATATGAAAAAATGTTCAACATCGTTGGTCACTTGAGAAATGCAAATGAAAACAGCACTACGATTCCATCTCGCCACAGAAGAATGGCTAGCACCTAGAAATGCTGGTGGCACTGTGGGGGAAAGGGCTCCTTTCCTGGCTGGCAGGAGTGGAGGCTGATGCAGCCACAGTGGAAATCGGTGTGGAGACTTTCGAAAGACTAGGACTAGAGGGCCCATTTGGCCCTGCCATCCTCTTCTTTCCTAAAGAACTAAAAGCATCACACAACAGCCATATATGTGCACTCGGGTTTTGAGCAGCATGGTTTGTCATAGCTAAATGTTGGAAACAACCCGGGAGTCTGTCTATCAACTGAGGGATGCACAAAAAGGGTGTGGGATTTTTTTTTTAATCCAGTGGAGTACTACTCAGTCAGAAAGGAGGATAAACTCAAGACATTTCTAGGTAAATGGATGTACTTTGAGACTGTAATCTGAAGTGAAATGAGTCAGTTACATGTGTGCAAATATTACATTGTTTTTCTGTTGTAAGAAGCTTTAAGTGTTAGGTGCTATGTGGATGACAGGTATCATGGGAAGGGAAGAAAAGCTTCGAAGGAAAGGTAACCAGGAGAGAGAGGAAAGAAGGGAAAACAAGAAAGAAAGACAGAGACAAGAAGGAAGGAAGGAAGGAAGGAGGGAGGGAGGGAGGGAGGGAGGGAAACAAAGGTTTATCAATAAGAAGGGGAGGATGGGTTGAAGGGAGGGAGGAAATTGGGGAAACAAGGAATGAATATACACCATGTGCCAGCCGGGCATGGAGGCACATTCCTGTAGCCCCAGTACTTGGGAGGCTGAGGCAGGAGGATTAGCTCAATTTCAAGGCCAGCCTGGGCTACATAGTTCAGGGGCAACCTGAACTATACAGTGAGATTCTGTCTCAAAAAAGCCATCACCATGACCATCAGTAATAATAACAACAATAATAATAAAGTCATCTACAGTACAAATTCCCTATGATGAAAGTGACTATTATGCCTTTCTAAATTGTACCAAGCCCCTGACCCCCTGCGCCCCCTTGAGATTCCAGCGCTCACACCTGAGGCTCTTCCCTAGGTTTGGAACAAACCCATCTGCAGCAAACACCAGCTGGACTCACAAGAGGCTTTCCACAGTCCGCTCACGCTGTCCGTGTGGAACTCACACTTCTCACGTGGTGTCTGGGAGCAGGCTGCTGCCCCAGGGGACCCGGCTGGACGTGACTGGAAGAGAGAGGATGTGAGCGTGTGAAGAAGCTGTGGGCAGGTTGGCGACTGAGAGCAACCCTGAGAGCTGCACCCACCGCGACAGCGGGCATGAAGGGGTCTGGGGTGAGCGTGCAGATGGGTCCACGCAGCTCGCTGCCCGGTTGCAGGTGGGAGGCAAGAAGGCAGACTCCAGGAAGAGTCTCCCGCTCCGGCAGGAAGAGTGGCCAGATGGCGCCAGCCTTGGCAGAGAAACCAAGAACATCTCGGCTCAGGAGACAAGTTCCGAGTGGGTTTGGCCACAAGTGCGTGAGGCTCTTCTGCGCTCTTGGTGGGACGTGTGGCAGGGTTGGAGAGCCTCGAGGAAAGCCGGTGACACTGCAGCTCCTGAGGAAAGTGGACTGAGCAGCATCGTCCAAGCTGTACCTGGCTTCTAAGCCTTGTCTCTGAAAACGGGACTATGTTGGGAAACGGGGTCTTTGTAGATACAATTAAGGGCTTGAGATGAGATATTCCTGGATTTAGGACTGGACAAAATTCAGATGATTGCTTTTTAAAGATGAGGGAGGTGAGACGCAGAGGAAAACATGCAGAGACGGAAGCAGAGGACACTGATGCGTCTGCATCCCGAGCACCGATGGC
>NW_004524580.1:35648702-35663747 GCF_000260255.1 Octodon degus | reverse complement strand
CCAGAGGGACGGAGCCTACAGACACGCTGATTCCCGTTGTGTGCATTCAAGCCAATGAAAGAATAACTTTCTGTTATTTTAAGCCAGCTAGTTTGTTGCAATTTGTTATGGCAGCCCAAGAAAATTAACAAAAGGCTTCACCCTTGCACAGTATTCTCAGCCCCAGAATGGGGTGTAGGAGGAAAGAGGTCACTCTAGCATGGAGGGGACAGTAGGACAGTGACTAAGAAAGGGGGCTTGGGCAGGTGAGACCCAAATGGAGTCCGAAAGGACAGGGCTCTGGGCAGGAAGTCATGCCCCTCGGTGCAGGCAGAGGCAAGCCTGAGAACTGGGGAAGGAGAGAATCCCGGACTTAGCAAGGGGCCAGCAGTGCTCTTGGGTTGGGTCAGAGGTGCAAAGCTAAGCAATAAGCTCAGAGATTTCTCTATGTGAGAGAAGTGAAATCTCAGCTCTTTCAAGAAGGGCAGCAGTGGGGAAGGGAAGAGGGTGGCTGCCTCAGTAGCTTGAAAGGCCTTGTGGAGTTGGGGAGGGTCTGCAGGATGAGTCACGAGGATCTCTCCAGGCATTTGTAAGACCTAGTGCTAGCTGACATTGTCAACAGAAGACAAAGCAGAGAAAGTGAAAGAGCGAGGACTGCTGACAGACACCAGCGCCTACCAACAGCTGAGTGTCAAGTACTGCTTTGTGCAGAGCTGTTGCTGAGAAGCGGTGAGAAGAGGGCTCCCGGCTTCCCTTGCAGCAGGGGAGGACATGTGATTTGTTCTTACCAGTGCAGTGGGAGAGGTGTGCTTTCTTCTGCAAAAACAAGGTGGGTGAGAAGTAGGTGTGTGCGCCACTCTCCCCACCCCCAGCTGGAGGACTCGTAGTCTCTCAGGGCAGTGACACCCTAAAACTAAGGAAGCCTGTGCTCCTGGGCCAGCACCTGGAGGAACATTTCCCATTAATAGGGAAGCCACCCACAGTAGTCCAGTAACGGAGTGAGAAATAAGATGAGTCGCTGAAACGTGGGAGTCATTGGCTGAGCACCTCGCATCGCTGTACGACGCTCTGCGTATTTTATGTGCTGGGCTCCTGCCACCCACAGGGAAGCTCAGCTCTGTCAGGCGGCCTCCCTGGAGGTGGCTGATGGAGCACCGAGCAGCTGTCCTCTCCTGCCTGCAGCTCACTTCACCCTTCAAACACAGACACTCATCTGCTACGGGGCAGAAGGATTTGGCCAGCCCAGGATGGATTCCTGCCTCCACAGACCTTGCCTTCTAACGGGACACACGGGACACAGAACATACAAGACCAGCCAAGAACAGGTGAGATGCTCTAAGGAAGTAAACGCAGCAGAAGAGAGGAACAGGAAGAGATGGGCAGAGCTCAGTGACTGTAAGAAGGATGGTCCAGGAAGGGGACATTGTGGGCCTCACGCAAAGGGAGACTGATGAGAAGGCAGCAGGCCAGCAAAGAGGTGGAGTGAGGTGACCGGAAGGAGGGGGCCATGTTCGGCATGTGTGGAAAGCAGCCAGTGCAAAGGGGGAAGCAGAGCAAGGGCTCCGGCTTAGCCTAAGACAGGAGGCCCTGCCGGCTCAGCCTCCCTGCTGGGCAGCCTCCACTGCTCACACCTTCCAGTCCTGCTCCTTCCTCTCTGGCCCCCCAAGCTTCCAGGGCTGCTGTCTGCACCCTGCTCTGGCCCTCTGTCCACGGTCCTGTGAACGCATGCTGCACTGCAGCAGACAGTAGGATATGGTACAGGACGAGGGTCTCTCCTTGTGGAGCGGGGGCTCCTCTGCAGAGCACAGAAGGCTCCTTGGCTGGTCTGGCAGACGCAGCGCAGCGAGGCGGTGTTAAGCACAGGCTATCTTTGAGCTGAAAATCACGCATACAGGCGGGCGGGAGCCCAAACACAACTGCCTATGCCTTCTGCGCAGGCAAGTAAGTAATTTCGCCTCCTGGAGTTTCAGGAAGTTCCTCCGCTCTGAATCTGTGCCATCCCTCAGGCTAGGAGGCTGCAAGATGCTGCGAAGGGCTGCAGGCCTCTGCAGACGGAAACACGTTCAGCAGTCACGATAACTCACATTTGCAAACTGCATTCCACTCTCTCCATCTGTGTCAACCTAGCCAACATCAATCTAGGAGGGCAACTGGCCAAGTTTATTTTAAATGTAGGAAATTTTGGCCCCAAGAAATGAAATGCTCTGCCTCAGACTACCAAGCTCATGGCTGGGTTATTCTTGTGAACAACATTCTAAAATGCAATAATTAATTCTCCTACTCAAAATTGTGTGCAAGTTCTTAAAAATCAGCCCCCCTTCCAATGTCCTATGGGGTCTTACACCAGGGATAGGCGGGCAGCCTGAATTTTATAAAGAAAGTTTATTGGCACCCAGCCACACTCGCTCATTTGCATATCACCTGGAGCTCCTTTTGCAGGACAGTGGGAGACCTGGGTAGCTGCCACAGAGACATGAAGCTGAAAACACTTCCTGTCTGGCTTTTACAAGGCGTATCTGTCACCCCCATGCTCGGTGACCATGCCAAGCTCACTTCTCTCCTCTGCTGTTTCTCCAGCTCCCTCTCCTGCCTCTTCCAGGTACATGGGCCTTCCTTCTTCCCAAACAAGCTGAGAGTGTGGCCTCACCCTCTCTGCCCCAGCATGCCTCCTCGTTCTCTCAGCACGCTGGATCCACTCCTGCTTCTGGCTTGTATTAACCAGCTCTTCGTTACTGTGACCCCAACACCTGACAAACACAGGTTCAGGAGGCAACCGTTTATTCTGGCTCGCAGCTGCAGAGGGCTCAGACCTGGTCGAGGGCTGGCTTCAAGGCAGCAGCTTCACGGAAGGAGGGAGTGGTGAAGGAAACACACTCCTCACAGCAGCCTGGAAGCCAGAGCCGGGGGGTGGGGGGGGCAGGACTGGAGCCCACAGCCCCAGGATGCTCCACACGCAGATGTGGCCTTTACTAACCTCCTGGAGGGCTTCCAGGCAATCAGAAAGACAGAAAAGAGATCTGTCTTGCACGACCTCGCAGCCCAGCCCAGCCCAGCCCATCTCAAGCCCACCCTCGCCTTTCGGGTGCCAGGGATCACCCCCCTAGAGCATGTAACCCACGTGTACATGTGTCCTCTCATCTGCGTGTCCTACTGGACATGGTCCATATGGAGCCGGTCCAACCGTCTCAGACACGGTAAAGCCTCTGGAGTGGACAGGTGCCTGACACACAGAGGGCATGTCACAGTCAAGACTAAGGAAGCAAGCAAACTGAAAAACTACTGCACACGCTAGGACTCTGCGTTGGGAGCTGCGGGCTGAGGGGCAGGAGCTCTGCTGGCCTGGCCTTCGGAGCATCCCAGAACGCTCACAGTGCCCTGCCTCTCCACACCAGCCTCCTGGGGGCCCCTGGCACTGTGGCCCTTGAGAAAGCCTCTGGTCAAAGCATCCTCTTTAGAGAGTAAAGCGGGGATCAGTCTTGGTTGAGAAACTCTGGGCTACATGGTTTAAAATCACTGTCAGGCCTTAAAATACGGCAGCATGCTCTCACCCAGGACCACAACCATTCTGGATGCCTAACTGATTGTAGCTGGCCTGGGGTGACCTCTGCTTTGGGCCTGTCCTGCATGAGTTGGGGATTCTGTTTTTTAAGACAGCACCAGGATTGTTTGGGAAGCGGAAGTCCCAAGGTAGAAACCACTTTAACAACTTTGGCAGGGTGATCATCAGCCAGGAGCCTGAACGAAAAGTGCCAAAGGCTGTGGCCACACTGTGAGCTGACAGAAAGGGCCCACCACGCTGCTGTCCAACCTGGAGGAGGGAGGGGGAAGAGTGGTGTGGACAGGGCGGCCCAGGCAGCCTCTGGGGATGAAAGTATTAGAAGTGATTTTTTTTTTTTTTTTTTTTTTGGCTGGCTCAGGATGCCTTCAGGGCAGGTCTGGTAAGGCTTGAGGATCTGGGGAATCAAACCACAGCATCCTGATTGCTTTGTTTAAGCAGTCACTTAAACCACTGAGCTAATGGGCAGGCCCCCAGGATGGGAAGTATTAATGTGGGTGTACTATTAAGTCTTTTTCCAAGATGAGAAGAAAACTGGATGAGACAGGAGAGGAGTGAGTGCCCGGCCTTCCTGGGGCTGCAGGCCAGGGCTACAGAGGAAGGGCACTGTACGGGGTCTCAGTGACTGGGTTTCCTCCGAGGCCAGCGCTGTGTGCAGAGTCCTGCTACTCCTTCAGCCTGGCTCCTGCTGCTGCGCCTGGACGTGGCTCTGCCGGTCCCTGGGAAGGAATTCTATTTTCACAGTTCTGCCCTGTGGGGTGCAGACTAATGCACCACATCACAGATGCAGCTGTGGCTGGCTGTCCTCGGGCAGATGCTGTGAAGAGGGATTGCACTTGGCCAGTGTCCCCTGCCTTTGCCGGGGACAGGGAGCCCCGCAGGAAAGGGTGGGGCAGGGTGGTTGGTGTCCCAGGGCCACACAGGTGATCTCCCAGCTGACACCTCAGGTCCTTCTCCACCCCATCCCCACCCCGGAAGCTCTGGGGACATCACAGCACCAGGACCTCCTCTGCTGTCCATGCTTTGTCCCCTCTCCAAGCCTGGCTTTGGGTTAAGACCCAAACCTGCTGCCCAGCTTTCATTGTCAGAAACAAGGCTGGCCTTTCTCTCAGGGGCTTGGTAGGTGGGAAGTAGGTGGGGAATGAAGCCAGCGCAGGAAGGACAATGAACGTAGCGGGATGTGTTCACTGTGCCTCCGACCTGCAGTTCCTCTCTCCGTTCCCCTTTCTAGTTATAATGCTTACCTCTCTGGAAGATCCGCCACTTCCAGTCCCCTTCCTGGCTTCTGGGGATTTGGAGTGTGGCTGCCAAACTAGGCCACATCCAGGGCTGCAGCCCCCGGGCCTGGCTGTGCAAGCGTGGTGCCCCCTCCTGTTGCTCCTACTAGTGGGATCAGAGGGACACTGGCCCAGGTCAGCGCAGTCCGGAGCCCAGGAGGATGCTGACGTGGAGGGAGAGGAGCACCTCTCTCCAGGCGGGACTGAGCACGGAGCTGCCTGGTGTGGAGTCGCAGCTGCCTATAGAGCCAGTGGGTGGAGCAGCTGTGGAATGGGACAGCAGAACCAGGCCCGCTCTGTTGGGTCTCATAGGACACACGTTATGTCAAATCTTTCCGGCTCTCAAACATGGTGGGGTTGGAGTTTGTATCTCTTATAGCAAGAATGATATTTGTATTTTAACTGAAGAGATTTCTGAATTCTCACAAATTTCTCAGAGACACTCTTTGGTCAATCCTGCTGCCTGATAGGAAGCGGGCCCCCACTCCTGAGTGTTGTTCTTCTTGAACCCTGATGCCAGAAGCTGCTAAGCCTGCACCTGTGGGGGCGACCTGATATACTGAAATGGCATGCTTGTCCCTACACAGGCTGCCTTTCCCCACTGAACTCAGAGTACAAATGTGCTGGATGGCTTCACCCCTAATTTAAACGTAAGCCAGCAGAGGTTTGGGAAGGCAAGGGCCGAATCTCATCCGACCCACATATGCCAGGCGAGCACTCAGGCCCGGCTCTCCTTTCCTGATCCTACAAACTCTTAACCCACTGAAGCCTGGGGCTGCACTCAGGCAGAGCAAAGGTGCTGAATGCCTTGACCATCCATCTGGGTGGGTAGTGCCCTCCGCCGCTGGCCCTCCCACCACGAGCTGAACATGTTGCTCCAACAGTCCCACAGCGCTCAAAGATGGAGATGACCTTCTGCCACCAACTCTATTTTATGAATGAAGATGCTAAAGCTGAAAAAGTCTAAGATGACTCGCCCAAGGCTGCACTGTTGATTCAAAAGGAGATGTCAATTACACCATGGAGACTGCCGAGCCGTGCGCCCCCTGATAGGCTGAATTTCCTCGCAAGCCTCAAGCAGGAAGAGAGCATCATAGAATTCTGCTTTGTCTGTCTCCTGTATCTACAAACAAAGTGCTTAGGAAATTCTGTCACATGCCATACACTCAAATTCTTCACACATCAAAAGCTTGACTTCCCAGGTAAGGTGCACACTTGAGAGCTGAGTGCGCGGCACACGCCTTCAGGACACCACCTGGGCAGGTGCGCTTCCCTTACTTCCTGAAGAAGACGGAACTCTACACTGATTCTACCCCTTTCATGTCTCCGTCCAGATCAGCACTCAAGCGTGGAGATGTCCCTGCAACTCCACTGACATGCAGAAGGCACAGGTACAAGGCCAGGGATAAGGTGTCAGGAGTGTCAAAATACACATAGAGCACAGGAAGCCACCTATAACCAAACACCCAGGTCACAGCTGGGCGCACCGCAGCGTCCGCACCACCGAAGAGTGGTTTGCCTGGGTGCCACGCCTGCACTGCCTCATGCTTTAACGTAGTACCCCTATGTCTTTGGTGGGGATTGAACCTTGCTAACTGCTGCAAGTGGAACTTTTGAGACACAGTGGGAGCAGTCCTAGACGGGAAATTTCCAGCAGCGAATACCCCTAGCAGGAAAAGAGTGGGCTAATAGAGACAACTTAATGTTGAACCTCAAGCTCTGAGTACAAGAAGAGCAGGTCAAGACCAAAGCTCACAGAAGGCAGGAAACGGAAAGACCAGAGCAGAGACCAATGCAGTGGAGAAGAAGAAAACCACACAAAGCGTCAATGAATCGAAGAAGAGTTGGTTAGTTCAGAACCTAAATAAAATCAACAAACTCTAGCCAACCTTATATATAAAAAAGGAAAGACTCAAACCCATGGAATTAGGCATGAAAAGGGTGAAATCACAACAGAGCCTGCAGAAATCCAGATGATCATCTATACCTACTTCTATAACTTGTAGTTTAATAAAATGGAAAATGCAAAAAAGAGACAGATTGTTACCTAGATACATATGAATTAACAGAACTGAATCAAGAAGATATAAAAATCCTAAATAAACCAGTATCAATCAATGAAACTAAAGAAGTAATTAAAAATCTACCAACAAATAAAATCTCAGGGCCTGACATATTCACTAAAAATTTTACAAGAAATTTAGCAATCAAATGCTACTCCTTCTTCAAGTCTTTAATGAAATTGACAGGAAAGCAATACCCCCAAATCCATTTCTGACAGCAAGCATTACCCTGATACCAAAGCCAGAGAAGGACTCAACTAAGAGAACTACAGGCCAGTCTCCCTAGTGAACACTGATGCAAAAACCTTCAGCAAGATTCTGGCCAACAGAACACAGCAAATCACTGAAAACCCAGCACACCATGACCAAGTAGGATTCCTCCCAGGGATACAGGGGTGCAGAAATCCAGAAGGTCATCTATACCTACGTCAACAACTTGTATTCTAATAAGATGGAAATTGCAAAAGAAACAGACATACATACATCAAATGTAACACGCCCATCTCAATTACTTTTCACTCATTGCTGGGACAAAACTAAGGAAGGAAAGGTTTATTTACCTCACAGTTAGTGGAAGTTTCAGTCCGTACTGCGTTGGCTCCAAGGCAAATGGCAGCAGACAATAATGCAGAGCAGAGGAACAGCAGCTGCGGCGCCCGTCAAGCCTCCCACTCTTCCTTCTACACTGACTGTGAAGACTGGAGCTCCCCCAAGGAGGGGAGAGGGCTGCGAAGATCAGAGTTCTGACGTGATGGCTGCGAAGATCAAGATCCCCTGAGGAAGTGGCATCGTGAAGCTTGAAACTCCTCCAAGGAAGCGGGGCACACAGAAGCCTTCCTCAACCTTTCTATATACCCTTTTGTGCTGAGTCACCCTAAGGCAGCCCTCCCTGCCCCTGGGCACGGAATCACCAAGCAGATCCAGCCAAGCTTCTGAAGCTGACACAATGTACGAACCACACAACACCATATTAACAGAACCAAGGACAAAAACCATGTGATCACATCAATATATTTATAAAATCAAAGTCCAACATTCATTCTTGACTTTAAAACAATCTACAGAAAACTGGAATAGATAGTCTTCATCTCAATCTGATAAAAGCCATCTGTGACAAACCAACAAGCAACATCGCACTGAATGGCCAAAAATTGGAAGCTTTCACCCTAAAATCAGGAACTAGACAAGCATATCCATTGTCACCACTCTTATTCAACCTAATTCTGGCAATATTATCCAGAGCAAGTAGGAAAGAGAAAAAATAAAATGAATAACATTAGGAAAGGAAGATGTTAAATTCTCAAGTGACATGATACATTACACAGAAGACCCCAAAAACTCCACCAAAAGACTAATACATTTAGTCACCAATTTCAGTAGCATGCCTGGATACAAAGTCAACACCCTAAAGTCAATAGTCTGTGCACAAAATCTCACTGAGACATGAATTAGAGAAACAACAGCTTTTATAATGCCATCCAAAAAATAAAATACCTAGGAATCAATCCAGTGAAGTAAAAGATCTATAATTTAAAACTACATCACTCTGAAAAAGGAGATTGAAGATGTATCAGCGAATGGAAAAATATCCCTTGCTCATAGGTACGAAGAACAAATATAGTGAAAAATGGCTGTCTCGGGTACTTTTTACTAGTTGCTGGGACAAATACCCAACACTCAAAATAAAGGAAGGAAAGGTTTATTAGCTCACTGTATGTGGAGGTTTCGGTTCATACTCGCTGGCTCCAAGGCAAACGGCAGCAGTTCAGATCGGTGCTCCCCCTAAGTGGCGCGCCTGCGAAGATCAAGCTCCTCCAAAGACTGGGGCTTCGCCATGGAAGCAGGGCAGGGCAGCAGGAAGGGTTCTTCAATTCCTTTACAAACACTTTTCAGCTGAGTCACTCTGGGGTGGTCCATGGCCCTAGTGTGGAACCAGTCACACCCCAGTGCTGGCCCAATAGTGCTCCAGGGTGGAACCAATCATATGCCCCAGACTGGGCCCTGCCTGCCTGCAGAGCGGGTCCCCCACCCATCACAGTCCATTCAGCCAAGGTGACACAATGTATCAACTACCACAATGGCCATACTTCCAAAACTATTATACATGTTTAATGCAATTTTTATCAAAATTCCAACAGCATATTTCACAAAACTAGAAAAAGCAATCCTAAAATTTATTTAGAACCTGAAGAGACCTAGAATAGCAAAGACAATTCTGGACAATAAAGGCAAGTCAGGCACCATCGCAATCCCTGCCTTGAAATTATATTATAACGCTACTGTACTATAAACAGCATGGTGCTGGGGGAAAAAAGAAGACCCGAGGATCAAAGGAACAGATCAGAAGCTGCAGAAACAGCTCTAAATGTACTCGGCCACCTTATCTTTGACAAAGGTGCCAAACACATTCACTGGAAGATAAACAGCCTCCTTACTATATGGTGCTGGAAAAACTGGCTCTGCACAGGCTGAAGATTAAAATTGGACCCATATCTTTCACCATGCAGTCAACTAACATTAAAATGGGTCAAAGATCTAAATAGTAAAACAATTATTAAATCTTCTGGAAGACACAATAAGTAGAACACTTGAAGACACTGGTGTAGGCAAAGATTTTATGAGCAAAACCCCAATTGCACAGGAACGATCTCAATGAACCAACAACTGGAATCTCACCCTATCAAAAAGCTTTGCACAGCAAGAGAAACAACCAACAGGATGAAAGGACAACCCATTGTGCGAAAAATCTTTTGCTGGCTGTTCCTCAGACAAGGGTTTACTATTTAGAATATATAAAGAACTGAGAAAACAAACATAAGACTCCCTAAATTTAGAGAGCCAATCCAAAAATGGCTATCTAAAGTGAGTGACACTGGGCCAGCCAGGTGGCTCAGCGGATTAGAGCACCTGCTTGGCCGACGTGGGGGCCCGGGCTTTGATCCCCAGCCTGCCATGCTGGCTTCATCCCCCGAGCGTGCTGAGAGGCAACTGAGACTAGTCGTAAACAAGAGGATCACTATGAGTCCAATCTGTGTGATGAGACCCTGTACTACATACATTTTTTTTAATTAAAATGAATAGATACTTCTCAAATGAAGAAATAGAAATGGCAAATAAATATATGAAAAAATGTTCCAACATCACAGGTCACTCATGAAATGCAAATTAAAACAACACTGAAGGGTACAAGGAGAGAGCTCAGTGGCATAAGTGCCTGCCTGGCAAGGACAAGGTCCCAAGGTTGACCCTTGGTACTGCATGCTGTGCCAGCCCTGGAACTAGGCTTGGTGGTGCATGCCAACATCCCAGCACTAGGGAGGCTGAGACAGGAGGATCTCTATGAGCACAAACTGCAGAGCGAGACACATATTAAAAAAAAAAAAGTGTTTTAAAACAAAACTGAGATCTCACCCCGAAATCAACCAATAACAAATACTGGAGGGGCTGCTGTAATCACTGGGAAGATCAGCGTGGGGGTTCCTCAAGGAGCTGGAGCTAGCGGCCCCGCTCGACCAGCTAGTCTCCTCCTTGGTATCTTCCTGAAAGAGTTACACGCATCAAACCACACGGCGCAAGCACACCTGTGTTTACACCAGCACACTGTGTAATAGCCCAATCTTGGAAGCAGTCCAAGTGCCCATCAACTTGTGAATGGATAAAGAAGATGTGGCTTTTTATGCATGTAAATGGAGCAACTACTGTGAATAAATAGTAACTGAAATCAAGAGACGTGGCAGAGGAAAAAACCTATAGAAATGAGGGTGAAAGCTATATTCACCAACAAGTAAGGATACTTATCTTGGAAAGCTTCCTGTGTCACTGGAACAGGAAGTCCTTTGTGCTCAGCCTCTGTGGCCTCATCCTGTGACAGATCCTTCCACCCCACTAAACACGGGACGTGTACTTCCACCACCCCGACTTCTGTCCCTTGCAAGGTAGCTACTCCCTCGGCCCAGAGTTCTCCACCCGCCACTCCAACCCGAGTTGACTGTCTATGCTCTGCCTTGGACTTTACCCACCCCCAACTGTTCCCCAAAAGCCTTCTTAAGCCCAAGCAGGGGCTCAGCTGTGACCTCGGTCATGTGCCCTACCGTGTCACGTACCATTGTGGCTAAACTGAGTCTGGGAAAGGAATGACACCCGCGGAAGTGGGATGCAGTGAAGAGCTTTATTTTCTGCCAGTGGTCCTGGGTAGGGTAGCTTCCGACAAAAGCCAGGCGGCAAGTGGCTGCGAGCCAGCACTTTATGTGTGGCCTAAGCAGGGGTCACGAGGGCAGGCGGGACAGCCTGGCAGTTCTGAGCAGCTAGTGGCGCGAGCTCATTGTCACAGGGCCAGCGTGCTGACCACCAGTTACAGGACCGGATCAGCGCCCAGGAAGCTGGGTGCCGCAGGTCCCCTGCTTGCCCGTCATGCTCTCGTGGTTACGGGGTTACAAAGGCTGCTCGTGAGGCAGTTACACAGCTGGGCGATGTCAAAGAGAACAAAGTTTTAAAAAGAACCATTTTTCTCTGTACAATTTTTCCTTTCACTATTATGGCAAGACACGGCAGGTTTTTACCAAGTTAAGCCTAGAAGTGCTCGCTCACCTCGAATACTCACCAGCGAGCAACCTCAAGTCCAAGGCTTTACTGAACGGGGATCTCATTTTCAGTGAGTAGGGTGGCTCTGAGCGAAGCTGCCACCTGCCCAGGACAGGCAGCTGGGAGCTGGGGGGCCCCTTCTGCTCTTCAGACCCAGCCCTGTGCCATGCTGCTCCTGGGGGGACACCGCACCGGCACCCCGCCCTCACCTCTGAGCTGGGACTCGGTGCACGTTGCTGTGTGTGGCCCTCCTGGAGCCGGGGCAGCAGGAGGAGACAGACTCACCCTCCTGGGAAACTGGCCTCTGCGCCTGCGTCAGCCCCGGAAGGGAAACGGCTGGAAATGTCAGCGTGCAGGGGACAAGGACTTGGCCAGGCCTCTGCTCATCCACGAGACTCGGTGTGGGCGGACCAAGTGTGGCCTTCTGGGGCCAGGAAGTGTGGGCGGCCGGGGAGGGCAGTCACACTGCATCAGAGGACAGCAGAGTGGCCCTCCCGGGCTCAGTGCTCAGCAAGCAGCCCCAAGATAGGGTTCTCTGCAGAAGGCGGGGTGCTGGGCCGGCGGGAGGCTGGGCCTCCAGCTTCCCCGTCCTGCAAGCTGCTGCGTGGTCCCCGGTGCCAAGAGCCTTCAATTCTATACTAAATGAAGTCCATTCAGGTCATTTCATTAACTGTCGTGAAGTTTTCTCACTTTGAAGAGGAAAAAAACACTTTCATTTCATTCTAATTTCTGAGAAAATTAGACTGGCCATGCAAGCACTTCAACAATTACAAAGTGGTTTTAAAATGCAGGAGATGGCTGTCGTTAGCTGAGGAAATCTTCCAGAGGGGAGGAAGGAAATAACACTCATCCGCCAGCTCCACACGCTCTATACGCATCACGCTAGAAAGACCCGCACAACGCGCCTAGAGGTGCCCTTCTGTTTCCCTTTGCAGGTGGGGAACCTGAGCCCACAGGTCTGCAGCCAACATGCAGCGAGCCCCGGGGAGCCCACTGCCACCCACCTCCGGCCCACAGCTTGCCTTCTGTCAGTGCGCCGGCCATGGAGCCCGTCTCTTCCAGTATCTGCCTTGCTAAGGCGTCTTTTGCATTGCACAAACCCATCCTATTAATTGAGTCCAATTAATAGAATCCAATTAGCAGGAATCAAACCTAGACTCCAACATCCCAGGAACGTGTGAGGCTACCGCTTCCTTTGAGTCAAATGGTAAAAGTAAGAAACGCTGCGCGAGAGCCTGGCAGGCCCCTCCGAGCCTCTTCCCCTTCACAAAGCTGGAAGCGCGGCACCCCTGCGCCTGTCCCTGCCAGCGGCACTGGCTCCAGCCTGCTGTTCTGTTCCAGCTGGCACCCGGGGTTGTTCTGCGCTTCCCCTGCCTCCTCCTTGGTGCCCACCCCACTGGGGGCACAGCCCTGCCCTCCTCCGCCCTCGCTGCCAGCAAGGGTCCTGGAGACCTCCTCCTGCGGGCTTCCCAGCCCCACCCCACTCTAGTGCTGTCCTGTCCAGAGTCCCTGAACCCCAAGTCAGTGGCCCTGTGCACAGCCGCCGCCAGTGTCTGGAGCGTAGTTGCAGCCCTGCTCCGGAGCTCCAGGCAGAGCCTGGAGAAGTGAGATTAAGTGGTGAAACTGGGCCAGGGCACCAGGGCAGCGCCCTGCATCCTGTCGGCAGCCCCAAGTAGGAAGTTATTTACGTTTTTTAATGTTTGCCTTGGAGTGGGGTTCTGGCACCTGCGCCAGCTGCTGGCGTCTTGCATGCGCATCTTGCTACAAGCCCTTGCTCTGCAAACCCTGCCCTGTGGGTTACCTGCAGCTCCCCAAAGACACCAGCCCTCCTAGCCCTTCTGCGCTGTGGCGTCGTTTCAAAGGCCTTCTTTCCCCGTGGAGACTTCCTTCTCCACGTCTCGTGTTGCTGCTCACGGGCCCTTGGGCCTTAGCTTAAACCCCGACTCAGGGAGGCCACCCGACCCCTATGGCAAGCAGTCTCCTCTCCATCTGAGGGCACAGTGCCCCGCCGCTCCCTGAGCTCACCTCCTTCCTGTCCCTGCTCCTGGCCCGCCCCTTGGCCCAGCTCACCTCCAGCCTCTGGCACTCTGGGTGGCAGCAGGGGCGTCCCCAATGTGGCCCTCCCCTCCCTCCCCAGGTGCTGACCAGGCAACTCCAAGAGGAGGGTCAGTGCGTTTGAGGTTCACTCTCTGTGACACCAGGGTCTCCTCCCTAGGAGCCCAGCCCTTTTGTACCTGTAGAAACTGTCTTCACCAGGGTATCCTGGCAATAAATTGTACAATTTGCATTTTCTGCCTAAATTTTAGAAATGATTGTTTGAACAAGGTTGATAGAAGATAGGAAAAACCTCTTCCTGCACACAACTCTGGCCCTACTCTCCCCTCCTCCAACAATCTATGAAAGGGAGACAGAGCTTAAGACATAGAGGGCTGGGACTGCTGAAGCCCTTGTCCTTAATCTGGTAAGAGTCTCAGGAGACAGCCTCGGAAGCTTTTAATTTCTCCTGACTTTCAGATCAGCATTTTGGTTGTTGGTTTTCTTCTCTTTCCCCATATTTTAGCTCGTGGATCAAGCAAATGTTGAAATTACTGAGCCTACTCATCGCTCCTAGGAAACAGCCTTCAAAACACATGTGCGCATGCCCAGGTTCTGCTTCGGGCTGAGCCCAGGTGACAGGAGTAACCGCCGAGTGCGGCTGACTGTGGGTCGCCAGGTGCTGAGTAAGGCAGCCGCAGGACCCTGCTCAGTGACTCCCCCAGATACCTCCTGTGCTACTCAGCCTCCTCATCACTGAGACACAGTACCAGCACCCACAGCTCAAGGGCAGGAGGCGTGGTTGGCTCATGGTCCCTGTCCGTGGTCAGCTGGCTCCAAGGCAGAGGCCCCCTGGTGGAAGGGCACAGCCCAGCGAAGCTGCCCAGTGCGTGACGGCCAGAACCAGAGCGAAGGAACAGCACCTGAGGAGGAGCCCACAACCAGGTGCAGACCCCAAGCCAGGTCCTGTGGCTACCCAGACACACCTGGAGCACGCCCTACCAATCTGCCAGGTGCTCCTTGACCCATGAGGTTGACTTACCAGGACTAATGGTCACACCTAGCATGGGCTCCGGGCAGGCACTAAGTGTTTACCTCCGAGTGACTGCACGGTCCTCTTACAGAGCTGCCACTGACGTTTCATTTTGTACCTGAGGATCCTGATCCTTAGAGAAACCGAGGAATTTGTATTGCCTGAAACCAGCAGGACGTGGAGACCACAGTGCACCACTGGGGCTGAGGCGGTCCCTCCCGGCCCCCAGGTAGCCCTGCACCCTCAGGCCCTCCTCTATGCCGACCCCAAGCGCATTTTGGATCCACTCTCCTAACATTGCCCAAAGTCACGGGCTGAGTACTCCCCAATCCAAGGACCGCCACCCTTATAACCCACACTTCTCTGCTCACTTTCCAGATGACTGCGGCAGCCCGATGTTCTGAGCAAAAGGACAGCCTTGTTCGGAGACCTGTCTTCAAAGTAGCATTTGCCCTTTAAATTTGAAAGTCATCTGACACCGTATTTCTTTCATTAGCTCAGGGTTGCTGAATTTCCACTTGC
>NW_004524580.1:35645703-35647077 GCF_000260255.1 Octodon degus | reverse complement strand
CCATACCAGCTCCCCCATAATCCCCCAAGGAAGAGACCCCAATTCTTTATTGAAGAATGTCTGTACTATGGATATACTAAAGTGCTTTGAGCTTAATCATGAAGCTCTGTGTGTCGTCCTCTGGGAATTGGCGTGGGTTGCACAGTGGGCTTAGGAGTTGGGTGACTTCGGCTCCCATCTTTTGAGCAAGGGGCTGGCGACTTGGGTACATCATGTTTTTCCTCCACCTTCCATATTTTTGTAAACCTCCAAGTTGAGGTGATTGAATTAGATGCTCTGAGAGTTTCTGTGCAGCTCTAGCCTTTCTGATGTGGCATTAGCTGTCCCTGTGATAGTCCCTGGTGCACCAGAAAGCATGCTTCATTACATTGACTCACAGTAATGAATATGTCACCCATGTGCCTGGGGTGTGTTATCTAAGTTGGGTAAGTTTACCTCTGAACCTAATACCTGGTTTAAATTACTTGACTGCCTGGGTTTGGGCCAGGCCCACCAGCCACTAGCTGTGGAACTTGGGCCCGCCAGGAAGCTTCATCGTACGATTCTCCCATTTTGCAGATGTTGGAGGCAATAAATAAATATGTCTGTATTAGAGATAAACAGTGAAAGGGCTGAGCTTCTGGTTTTTCGATTTTCTCTCTAACCTACCCTCCCTATCCTGGAGCCAGGAAGACTTGGTCTTAGATCTGCTGGGAACAAGGTAAAAACAATGTCTCCAGTTCCGTCACCATAACCTTCCACCTGGAGACTGGCGGTTTGGTAGATACTCAGACCTGCCTGCCGTCTGCTCTTCTGTCATGCCCCACCCAGAGCTGGACTCCAGAAAGCTGGGGGCTGAGCCGGCTGCAGCCTGAGCTATGGCCAGTACTTACTTTAGGAACATTGTGTTGGCATGCAGACTCCATTCAGCCACAGATGGCTGAACCCAACTTCAACCTTTCCTGGGAGTAAGTTGAGCAGCTAGCGTCTTCTTCCTAAGCTGCTGTGACACCCGGAAGTCCACCACAGACTTCCATTTTCAACAAGCTTGTCTTGGTTCCCTTCTCGTCACTGAGACAAAATATGCTATACCCACAACTTGAAGGAGAAAAGGTTTACTTTGACTCACAGTGTGTAGAAGTTTCAGTTCGTAGTCGGCTGGTTCTGAGGCAGGGCAGCATGGCAGAGGGACAGGGCAGAGGACAGTGCTCACAGCACGGGGACAGGCATCAAGGGAGGAGAGAGACAGACCCTCCGAAGCCACACCCCCATGACGCACTGCGGGGCTTGTGTCTCGATGACCCCCTACAGCCTCCTGCAGTCCCGGGGGTGAGCTACTCCGAGGTGGCGGATCTGGAGCGCGGGACTATAAGTGTGCCTGCTGATTGGCATGGC
>NW_004524580.1:35643577-35644498 GCF_000260255.1 Octodon degus | reverse complement strand
GCGTTTCCTTGCGAAGGCCGCGTCCTGCCTCGCGCCTTGAAGAGCTCTGTCTCGGCTGGTTCCTTGCTTTGCCGCTGGGCGGGTGGCAGGCGCTTGAAAGCTGTAGGTCTCAGCAGGATCCGATTCCGGGCGTGAGGAGGTCATGCTTCTGGGACCCGCGAGCGGAGTCACCTGATGCGCCCCTCCTCGGCCTCGGATTGCGCCTCAGCCTTTCTGTTGCCCACGCAATTCCGGCTCCAGCCTGGCACAGCCTCAAGTCAGCTAGGCGCTGCAGCTGGAGGGGCAGCAGAAACGCCCATCACACTCATTCACCCACGTGGCTTCAGGTTCACTGTTGGGAGTGCGTGGTCTTGGCCACACGCTTGCCCCTTCAGAGACCTGCTGCCCCCTGCACAGAGGGATAGTGCAGGGCACAGAAGGGCAAGGGCCAGTGCTGTGGCCCCAGGCCTGGTAGAAGGGGCACCCTCAGAGGACAGCACGCATGCAATGACTCAAGGATCCCAATCCAAGAAAGCGGAACTTGGGGAACAGTCATAATGCCACCCAAGTGGCCTCTGCACCCACCTGCCCAATGCCGTGGACACTGCCCGGGGGGAGAGGTGGGAAGCAGCGGTTTCTCCCGGGACAGCCACCTGCCTTCCCGCTTCTGCACGTTTGTTGCCCAGCCCAGAGCTTGGCATCTAGATGCTCAGGGATAGGCAAATTAACAAAGAAGGGGCCAGGCAAAAGCCAAGGAAGCGTAAGCCCTGATCGAGGGTGTGTGGTGTTTACTGGATGCCAGGTTCGCGGAGCAAGCAAGCACGGAACCCGACGGCTGCTCGGGCCCTCCCTCTTCTCTGAGAAGGGCGGGAGACGCCTCTCTGCAAAGGCGCGTGAGGCGCGGAGGACGGTCATCGTCCTGAGGTCATCCGGGAGCAGGCC
>NW_004524580.1:35641268-35642075 GCF_000260255.1 Octodon degus | reverse complement strand
CAGGGCCAAACAGCCCCACTCCTAGCTGCACAGAGAGAGGAAAGAGACAGCACACCCGGAGAGCAGAGCATGCCTGCAGGTGCAAGCACCAGCTTCAGACCGAGCGGCCGAAAGCAGAAGCGCCCTGCCTACCCGTAACTGACGAATGAACAGACAAGACGCAGTGCGCCCATGTGACGCGCCGCTACTTGGCAATGGAGATGCAGTACTGAAGGGTGCTACCACGCAGGTGAACCGTACAAACAAAGCCAATCACAAAGACCACATATTTTTTAATCCATTTATTATAAGATGTTTTTAGAACAGACAAATCCAGTAACAGAAAGCGGATTAGCAGTCGGCTAGTGCTACAGGGTGGGGTGATGGGAAGCAGGGATTCCTGGGGGCCGCCAAATGCTCTGAGATTGGCTGTGCTGATTCTGCAGGTTCCAGATGTGCTAACAAGCATTGAATCACACACTTCTAATAGGCAAATGGCACGTGAATTAAACAGTTCAACAAAGGTGTTTTGAAAAT
This sequence comes from Octodon degus, assembly GCF_000260255.1. Lineage (NCBI taxonomy): Eukaryota > Metazoa > Chordata > Mammalia > Rodentia > Octodontidae > Octodon > Octodon degus. Next base: position 35,641,559 of record NW_004524580.1, on the reverse strand, counting down.
GACCAGTCAAGACCAACAGCTGGCTTGGGATTCAGCGTGAAGATGTTCAGGTGCTCCCCTCAGACTGCTCTGGCCCGGGCCTGCCCTTTCCTGGGCTCTGCCCACCCTCCCCAAGTGCAGCATGTCACCAGGTCAAGCACATGCTCAGCCATGAGTGCGTGGTGCTGGTCAGGATCCGGCTGTGCTGGGCTGGTGGGCCCTGGGGGTGTGTCAGGAGACCCTGGGGGTGTGCCACAGACCCTGGGAGATGTGCCACAGGACCCTGGGGGTGTGCCACAGGACCCTGGGAGG
>NW_004524580.1:35633317-35640491 GCF_000260255.1 Octodon degus | reverse complement strand
ACCCTGGGGGTGTGCCACAGGGCTGCAGGCCCTGAGAACTGGCTGGGCGAGGAGGGGTCTGAACATGAGATCACCCTGTCTCCAGCCTCTTGCTCCCCCAGGGTAGCCAGGCATGTTCACCTGGAGACAGTGGAGGCTCCAGGCTGGAAGTGGAAAGTGATCACTTTCCTCGTGTTCAAGAGGCCAGAGCAGGCCAGAGAAGGTCACTAGAAAAGTCATACTGCAAAGGGTGGGGGCATATAAAGTCTGAAAAGAATTGAGACCTTTTTTTTTTTTTTTTTTTCAACCTGCCGATAGCCTTTGGGGCAGTAAGTGCAGCTTTAATTCATATTAGCAGTCACCTGTGCAGTAGCTTTGGGCACATTGATAGCTGCTGCTTGCAAAAGAGATAAGGCACACTCGACCTTCAATCAGCTCTCTTACTTGAGATTAGATTGCAATCTTCTTTAGGCTTCTTAGTTCAGAAATATAATTTGAGGTTAAATACAAAGAGAATCTTCCATATATTAGCCAAAAGTATTTTACAAGTTATGGATATAAATAAGATGGAGTTCAGTCTTCCCCCTACTGAAGAGATCAGAAATATCTGAGAATTAAGGCCTTGGGAGATAGCCCAGCAGTATAAGCCCCTACCTGGCCAGTGCAAGGACCTGAGTTCAATCCCAGGTACTGCATGCCATATGGGCCCTAGAACCCCAGGTGCACCATGCTGGCCGCCAAAACTGGGCATGGAGGTGCATGCCTGTAACCCCAGTGCTGGGGAGGCTGAGACAGGAGGGTTACTATGAGTCTGAGCTGTGTAGTGAGACCCTGTATCAAATAAATAAATGACAAAAGAAGAAATGTCCAAGAATTTAAAACCTGCTTAGATAATACTAACTTGAAATGAAAGCAAAGCATGGAAAGTTCTCCCACATTCAGCATAAGTCACCAATTTGATTTTCTTACAACCCCATGCAGTCTAAGAGGCATATGGGACTGGATAGAGCCCTGCCCCTCTATTTCTGGGAGCAGACAGCGGAGAGCATGGAGACAGACAACCACATCCTCATACTGGAGAGGGAGAGAAACAAGAAGGATGGACAGACAGCCCACCAGCTCATGGAAAGCCCGCTCTCATGACAGCGGTAGGATCCACGCTAGGGCAGAGCTCATTCACGCCCCCAACACTACATGTGAAGCCAAAATGCATAAGGGTTCTGGGACACAGAAATAATGAGGCTTTCCAACCTCAGAAAGCGGCAGGAGGAGAATGCAGACATGAAAACGGCACTATTTTGTGAACAGTGATTGCCAGAGGTCGCTGGTCGCCTTCCAACACCCGCTTTCTGTGGACAGAGATGTCACATGCAAGATCGCTAGGGGCCATGCAAGAAGTGGAAGGCAGAGAATGACAGGCACTAAAGAAGGAAACAGCAGAGAGCTGCCAGGAAAAGTCCAGTTCTGGAAAATTCTTGCTTTCTTTTGGTCTTTCTATTTTTTGTGTGGATACCGCCAGATAGGCTTGGAAGCTGATAGAAGAAGCCCACACACAAAAAGAGCTGCAGAGCAGAAGAAAACAAAGAATGGCATTGATTCCCAGGGGAAACTGAGTCCAGGACACACCACAGGGGCTTGCTTTTCTGGAGGCCAGAATTTGGGCAGGTGAACATAGTTCTCTCCCAAATGCTGAACACAAGGCAGTTCACACAAGAAAAAGAATCTAGAGATCTGTGTGGTACTAAAAATACTGGCATCTCAAAGAGTTCCTAAGGGCAGTTCCAGGAGCTCCTGCTGGAGAACAGGAGCAAGCAGTGGAAACTGAGGCTTCCAGGAAAGCGCTGGCATGTGCCCACATGTACGCACTTCTTTTGGAGTTGGGCAGAGGAATGTCTGTGTGTCCACCTTCCAGGGGGATCAGAGGAAGGCCCACTGTTGAGAGGAGGCAGGGACAGGTACAAAGCAGGGCACATGGGAGAGCACATGACAGGCAGGAGGAAAAGGGCTGCAACCGCCTCTGGATCAGGGGGAGCTACCGCAATGGTCTGTGCGACCTCAGGAGACACCGGAGCAGTCACGCTTCTGGGCTCGTGGGGAGCCTACCTGGGAATGTCAATTAGATGCAGTTATCCCAGTGGCTCTGCGCCCCACGCTGGAGTTTCTATTTGAGGGTGCCTGATGCTTCAGACCTGTCTGCTGTCAGCTCTCCCCCATTCCTGCAGACTGTCACAGAACAGAGCCTCTCCCTATGGAAACACAGGGCGTGTCACACCTCTCCTGGATGCGTCACACTCTCTCGGTGCCACTTGCCTCTGGGCCAGCTCCTTGCTTTTAAAGCAGCAAGTGCACCACGGCTGTGCCTGGACAAGGCAGGTCTGTCAGACATGGAGCCCTCAGAGCCTCGGACAGCACATGAATGGGACTGTGAGACGCATCCCCCAGCGCCCCCTCTCATGCAGCTCCTGAAGCCTTCCCTGCTGCTTGCTGTGGCACTTAGGGGTAGGTGGGTCATGGAGAAATGTGACACTTTCCCATGCTTTTCTTAACAGTGAAGTTGTAAACAATTGCACTGAAAAACAATCAAGACTACATTTAAATTTAATCTTGATATAGTAAGAAAAAAAAATCCAGTTCAGGTTTTGGAACAGATAGTTCTAGACTGGAAAATCAGATCTGTTTTCAGGGGTTGAGTTCTTGGGGTCTCAGTTTCAGTCTCTGTAGAACTAGGCTCTGAACACACTGTGTGTAAACGGAGCCAGCACTGGTAATTAAGATGGACAGGCAGAGTGAGTAACAGCCACAGACAGTGACGATGTGACGTGGCAATGATGGATAGACAGATACGAAGATGGGGGTGGTGACAGAGAGGGGAGAAATAAATGGGGGGAATTGGCGCATGTGCCATCCGGGGCACCCTGGTTGGGAGCCCAGGACCTGGAGTTCAATCGCCTGAGTTAAATCCAAGAAGGTGCTTCAGCTGCCACCATGGAGCCTTGGCAAGCTCCCCTCACAGGACGGGGTGGGGTTCATTCCCATGAGCCGATGAAACCCTAGCACACAAGCTAGGGAAAGTGCCAACAGCTACTCCATGTCTACCGCATGTCAGCTGCCTGCTGAGCAGTCCCTGTGGACCAAATGACCTCCCATCGCCTCCCAGCCATGGGGAAGGCGCTGCCCCCATTTCCAGCAGAGAGCGTGGGTTGCGCAGCCCGAGGTCCATGCGCCACTGACCCAGGCTGCCATTCACAGGCATGGATGGGCCTGGGCTTTTGGAAAATTAAATGACTTGCCCACCCTTGCATGGAAAGCAAAGAATAAACTGGCTACTGAGATACATGTATGTCTGATACCTAAGAAGGGGGTTTTAACCCATAAACACATCCACCAAGAAGTGCTTATTGTTACATTACCTACATGAGGCTAAGTAAAAAGTCAGTTAAAGTTTAGTACACGGAGAAGAAAACACTGTGGGAAAGATGGCCTTACCACAGGCCCACGGCTCTCTGTCCCCTCCATTCCTGGCCCTGCACAAATGCCTTAGTGAGCCTACAAAGCCAGCTTGCAGTAGATTTAAAACTCGCTTGCGCTTAATCCCTGGTTACCCCTGCTCTCGATTACAGGGTGTGGCTTTCCCTCCACTCATGCACCTGCGAACACCCCTCCTTCCCAGCAGAGCACTCCGGCCACTCTGCCAGTGGTGTGTGGGGAAGACACAGAAGCACATTTAAATCCTGACGCTGGGAAATCTTTCCTTAGGAATTGCTGTGCTGTTGTTTTCCTCTTCTGACAACCCTCAGCAGAAGTCACCTGGGCATGGGCACCTGCAGCCTTCAGCTAACCTGGCTGGGGCAGCCCGAGCCATCAGAGCTCTCCGAGGCTGTCTGCCACACAGCCAGAGTCCACACACCCGGACTGACACGCCCGGTCCCTGTCCGTGGTCCTGAAAGTTCTTGGGGTCTGGGTTTCATTCTCTGTAGAACTGGTGCCGCCTCCTCTTCCTCGTGTTAACATCAGACTTCTGTCCGGTGTCTGCAAGGACACAGGACCATGCAAGGAAGAAGCGAGCAGACAGGGAAAATGGGAGAGATGGAGGCAGACGGAGCTGCTGGTGGTGTCTGGACCTTGCACTTGCAGGTGCTTGTGCCCTGAGCTACATCCACAGTCCCGAGAGCTGCTGCTGATAGTAGGAAGGAAGTGGACCATAGCCGCTGACGAACAAGACTCCTGACATCATTGAAAAATAACTCAAGTTTCCAGAAAGTAGCCCTCATCCCCAGAGGTTAGGAGCTCTTGTAGAGAATATTATTTACTTACACACACACACACACACACACACACACACACACGCACACATGCGCACATGCGCTGTGGACCACCCTCACCATGCTGAGTGAGATCATGAATCCTTAACAGCCAGTCAGGACCACCGTGTCCCTCCCAGCCTGTACCCCAGCCAGAGTCTCCAGGTATCTCCCAAAGGTCCAAAGCACAAAGGTCAAGTCAGACCTCTCTGTGCCACGTCATAAGCTTGGAAGCAACAACTCTCTTCGTCTGTCTTCCCCTGAGACCTGATAGAATACTTGGCACAGATTTGAAACCCAATCCCTTTGAGACCAATGAGCAAACGAAGAAAGGAAGCTCAGGGCAAGAAGTAACCACAAAGCAGGTAAGGCCAAGGGAGGTGGGGAGGCAAGCGGGCAGGTTTGCTTGGACAGTGAGTTGTGTGGCACTGCCGAGCTTGTGCGCAGGCTGATACCTGAGAGCAAGTGGGCAGATCTGCTCAGGAAGTGGGTCCTTCAGGGGTGTGCGCCTGCTGGGGAACACGGCTTTTGGAGGGAACCCTAGGTGGCTGGGTGTTGGTGGAAGGTACAGGGGGTGATACCAAGCACCGTGGCAATGGCCAGGAACATCTGAGGAAAAATATTCCCTTCCACAATTGGACTCCAAGGGTCCAGGGCTCAGAAGAGAGTCGTGGTCTGAAGATACAAACTTGAGATTTGTCAGCAGATACAGGACTGTGTGAGCTGATGGGTGGAAAGTGCACTCCAAGAAGAGGGGTCCAGGGTGCAAGGAGCCCTGGTGCATTCAAGGACAAGGAGCCAGCTGGGTTGCCAGCACGTGGATGGAGAAGCTCAGCCCAGAGGCGGGAGTGTCCAGACGGGGTGGGCATGGAGATGCCAAGCTGCGCTGCCTCCGCATGCCCAGGGTGACTCTTCGCAAGGAACCTTTGGGCAGGCAGTTTTCAAGGGCCCGAGTCCTGATGCTCAGCTCCCAAATGTGTTATTTCACAAAACTGGTGAGCCTGGAAAGTCCCTGCAGGGGCTGTGTGGCACTCACGGTCACCACGTGGCCCGCTCACAGGAGCCCGGGGGCCACCCCCAGTGCCACACAGAGGAAAGTCATCTGCAGAGATCTCTTCCACTCCCTCTTTCAGTCAGAAGAAAAGGCATGCCCCTCCCTTGGCTTGAACTTTCCCATGCTGCCTGCCCAGGGAATAGAAGCTGCTGATCAACTCAGATCTACGAAGCCTTGCTGGGCCACACTCTCTGCCCGGCAAACATTCCCAATAGGAGCAAAGCTTGGGCTTAAAATGAGACATTTGACCCCTGCCTGACAATATTTATGCCAGAGTACAAAAGACCCAGTTATTAAAAAAAAATATCATTCTTATATATTTTTAGTATGGGATGGTAAGTTTCTAGTTATCAGATTTTAATGAATACATTTAATCATAATGTGGCAGTTTTATTTTAAAATGTTAATATTTATAATTCACTGCAAATTACACCATGGCAATTATTTAAACTTAAGATGACAATTTTAGATGTCAGTTTGAACAGTGTTGAGGAGGGATATTATTTTCTGTAATTATCTTCAGATGTAATAAGCAAAAGTGGATACCACTGTTAAACCAAAGAAGGGCTGCTGCAGGGAAGAGCTGAATGTGCGACACTTTCAAGTAATTTTCTCTGTAAGTATAGCTTGCTTTTGAGCATCTGTCCCACTCAGAGGGCAATGAGGTGACCCAGGGAGACAGCAGTGAGGCTGGTGCTCAGTCACCGCTCATGCGAGCAGCGGGCACAGGGCAGTGTGCCGAGTGGGCAGCTCCCTTCCTCCAGTCCCTGGACAGAGCCAACGTCCCACAAGGTGTTACAGCACAAAGAAGGAGCAAGAGACCAAATGGCAGTGCACCGTGCACCCGGGGGTCACTTGTTCCTGCGGCCTAGAGGGGCCTCAAGGCAGGCAGGACCTTGGAATTTGCTGATCATATTTATACTGAGGAAAGTGGTGAGGGGACCATCAGATGCTTCTGAGGGCAGCAGCAGCTTTATGCTAATGAGGGTCTTATGTTGAAGACGGTGAGCAGAGATGGCAGGTTAATGAGAAGCTTGTCGTTTCCCCAAGGTGAAGCCCTTCTCCGATTGCTACTGGGTCCTCAAGGCACCGGGATGTGCTCAGCTGATGAAATCTTGCCCCAGGGCATCACAGCATCGTGCAACCTGGACCCCTGAGGCCTCCACTGTGACCAGGGGCACAGAGTTATGTTCCCACACACCATAGCCAGCTTCTGTGGCAAAATATGAGGCCTCAGGTGAGTTCTAATCACAATTTAATTATGAAATGGCCTCTCCAATGATATAGAATGGCCCTTGACACCCTAGGTTCTCTCCCCCAGCACCCAGGTAGATGCTGCCCCATGGGGCAGGAGACTCAAGAAGGAAAGGGTGGTTCAAAGAGTTCTTGCAATTGATTACTAAGTCACCCTCACCAATAAACTCTATTCCGGGATGAACCAAGAAGGTTTTTCTGTGAACGAAACACTTGGGCACAAACCGGGTCGAGGGGCAAAGATTGTTGTTGCAATTATGGCTAAGTCCCAGGTGGGACAGGATCCCGAGTTCTGTGCCGCAATCACTGTGCTGAACCGGGCGGTGGAACTAGATTCGGAGTCCCGGTACCAGCAGGCCCTAGTGCGTTACCAAGAGGGGATTGATCTGCTCCTGCAGGTTTGGAAAGGCATCCAAGATCATACTAAGAGATGTTACCTCAGAGAAAAAATTACTCACTACATGGATAGAGCAGAAGACATAAAGAAATACTTGGATCAAGTAAAAGAAGATGGAAAATATCACAAACAAATTAAGATAGAAGAGAATGCAACAGGTTTTGGTTATGAGTCACTTTTTAAAGAATA
>NW_004524580.1:35631536-35633122 GCF_000260255.1 Octodon degus | reverse complement strand
ACCGAGAAATTAGGTGTGTGTATAATAATACTTTAATTTTTATGTAGCTTAAATATAGTTTTAAAATTTCTGTTATATAATTGCATACAAATATATTTCAACATTAAAATTAAAACTCAATTTTAGTAATTGCTTACTTTTGAGGATTAAAAAAACCTTAGTTTACTTTGTCTTATGAAATTATTTGCAGAAGAAAATAAAATCTACACGTTGTATCACATAGGAATAGGGAGGACCTTTCTGCATACTGCATATAATGTTATGATTAATTTCACTAGAAAATGAAGTAATTCATTTTTTGTGAAATAAATCTTTATATAATGTAGTTTTCCTTGCTGTGGGTAAGTAAATATTCTGGCCAACAGGAAAATATCCTGAATTGCCAGGAATGGTGCCGCATGCGTGTAATCCTAGCACTTGTGCGTCTGAAGCAGGAGGAGTTCCATGAGTTCAAGGCCAGCCTGAACTACATAGTGAGACCCTGCCTCAAAACAGACAAAAAATCCCCCCCAAATAGGCTGATTCCGTACGGAAATAGTGCCTGCAGTTGTTTTAGAGCTAGTCTCCCTTGGTGTAGCGAAGGGGTTTTCCCATGATTATAACAGTGGCACCAGTTTTCATGAAAACTTAAGCACAAACTAAAGACACAAAATAGAGGCAAGTTAGTTGTGCTCTGGTGAAAGCAGAGTCGGGGCCAGGACCCCTTGTGCTCTTGTCCCCAATCACTGGGAAGGGAACCCCTGAGACTACCAGGGTCTCTCTGAAAATACTCTGCAGCCACCTGTTAGCACAGCAGGAAGTCTTTTTCACCAAGCTGAAATTCTAGAGTCAGCTCTGACTTAACTGTTAAACTGTTAGCCAGTCAAGTCAGCTGACTCGTCTTACGGTCCTTTTATTTCATTGAAGACACAGCCCACGATGAGCTCTAGTTCTGATTCAACTCATGCCTTTGGAAGAAATGGTTTTCCCTGTTGGGAATTTCTGCTAACAATCCACTGTCTCAAAGCTAATAACTATTTCAATAGGTTCAATAATGGCTGGATGATTAAGATCGGAAGGGGACTTGATTACTTTAAGAAACAACAGGTAGGATATGATTTTATGAATAGGTGTGTGGCATCATTTTGTATCACTTTTGGTTGTTTTTTTTTTGTTTTGTTTTGTTTTTTTGTTTTTTGTTTTTTTTTTTGATGGGGGTCTCGCTCATGGCCAGGCTGGTCTTGGACTCATTGGGCTCAAAAGTTATCCTCCTACCTCAGCCACCTAGTGGGTGGGACCCCTGGTGTATCACCATGCCTAGATTATTTTTGTGTTGTTTTAAATGGCACTCTTTTCTTCCTAGGGTCGTTTTTCCCTTGGATATTGTGACTTTGATTTAAGGCCATGTCTTGAAACAACAGTGGACATTTTTCACAACAAGCACACACAAAAAATATGAGGGTCAGTAGCCTAATTCGTATCATTTGTACTTTAAATGCTATCTTGCTCCATTCTCTGTTGCTGTGACGGGATACCGCACGCAGGCTAACATGAAGAGTAGCAGTTGACTTGGCTCACGGCTCGGGAGGCTGGGAAGTCTAGAGCAG
>NW_004524580.1:35595660-35631041 GCF_000260255.1 Octodon degus | reverse complement strand
TGATGCATGAGAACAGGCTGGAGTGGGGTGCGGCACCAGGCGAGGCAGCGCCATCAGCCAGGGAGGCGCAGAAGCCTGCAGGGGCTCACCCAGGGGCAAGACCTTGCAATCTTGGAAAGATCATTCTGGTGCCTGTGGGAAGGTTACTAGCAAACACAACGGGTGACACACACACAAACACACATTTTATCTGCCTCTTAAGATTACACTAGAATTGTAGTGAAGAAACTTTAAGATAAACACCCAGAATACAAGGATATGGAAGTAACAAAAGCCGGAAGTTGGAAGCCAAATGAGTGGAGATAAATGACTTAGCAGACTCTCTAACCGGAGGAAGGAAAACCTGAGATCAAGTTGAAGTAGACAGTAAGAGCCTCTGCAGGTTCAGAAATTAGAGGCCTTAGCCTTTATAAATCAAAGAAAATGAAGCCTAAGAATGTAAGAAATCTGATTAAGTTTTCAGATGGACAGGTGACCTGCACACCGCACAGCTGGGTGGGTAGTGTACTTCAAAGTTGTTTTTTTCTCTAAAATTTTTTTTCTTTTTAATTTTGTGACCAATTTTGCATGCTTATATCTGGTAGTCTGAACAACTGATTTGAAGACAACAATATGCAACATAACAACGATTTCTGAATTCCTATTTTATTTAGCAAAATTCTGCACCACTTCTAATTTTTTTTAACTATTATCTTATTCTCTTAAAAAGTAACAATTTTTTTAAAATAATAAATGTTAAGAAAGAAGAAAGGGACAGAAGTTTCATTTCTCTGCAAAGGGTAAAGCAGAGGCATCCTGATCCCAGAGGTAAAAGGCCCACCTCGGGGTGAGGATACTAAACAAAATATGAAAAGTAAAGTGAGCACAAGCCTTTCACATAGTGAAAGCCCCAGGCCTGGTCTCCTCCTCAAATTCTGCAATTCTGGCATTTGTATCATCTAAAGTAAAATAGGGAAAACTTAGAGAGAATATTTAAAATGTTCAAGTATTAGTCTTGAGGATTCTATATCCAAATAATACAAATTCTTGGTTAAACAACATTATCCAAGAAAAAAATCAAAAGAGAATTTTGAATTATCTTGAGAAAGACTAAAATGGAAACATAACTTACCAAATTTTGGTATACAATGAAACCAGTTTTTAGAAGAAATCTTATAGCAAGAGATGCCTACAATAATGAGAAGAAAAATCTCAGATAAACGACCTAACATGCCTTAAGGAAAAGAACAAAATAAGCTTTTAAAAAAAGCCTGAAGTTGGCAAAAGGAGGGAAATCATAACACCAGAGTAGAAATAAATTAACCAGAGAATAGAAAAACTATTTTAATCAAAAAATAAAAGTTAGCTGTTTGAAAAAAGTAAGCAAAATAACACAGCTTAGTTACACTACAGAGAAAGAAGATTGTGTAAAATCAGAAGTGAATATGGAGACACTACAAAGGACACATCAGAAACAGAGGAGGGCCAAAGGGACAGCTGTGAACGAAGTTTGTATACTGGTACACAGGATAAGCAAGGACAATAAATGACTTCTAGAACCAAACATCTGCCAAAATTGAGTCCAGCAGAAATGAAAGCCTGACCAGACCAACAGCTAATGAGAAATGGGGTGGTAACCGTCCTGCATAGTAAGGGGCAGGGGCTGGTGCATGTGAAGGAGCAGTATTTGCTATTTATCTTTGAAGGAAGGCTCTGTCATTTGGGTGGGCGCAGCTAGAGAACATTATGCTAAGTAAAGTAAGCTGGATACACACAAATGGCCAGTGGTATCTCCTATGTGTGGGTATCTTTAAACCCTGAAATGCATGTAAGTAGAGCTGTATGGTGATTATCCGAGTCTGCGGGTGGAGGTTGGAATGGAGAGATACAGGTCAAGGGTAAAAGTTTGCTGCTGTGGAGGATGAATACATCTGGACATGTGAAGCTATTTTCCTGTGCATATGTATATCCCAGTATACCAAAAAGGCACCTTGTACACTCTAAGTGTATGTAATATCAAAAATGATTTTAGTGTTGGTGACAATGTTGATGACTTTTAACTTTTAAAGAGTTCTCAAGACAAAAGAAAAAATTAAAATTAAACAGGAGCATTAAAAATAATTCAAGAATATACATTATTTTCCAGACTTGAAAATGTATTGCATGTCTAGCACAAAGGATGAACATAAATCCAGATTTAGTGACATAATCATGAAATTTCAGAATATCAAAGATTCTTTAAACTCTAGGACATAACCAAAGAATAAGCAGCCAAAAGTCTTCAGATTTAATAGAAACTCCAGGAGGTGGGAGATGGTGAGTAGGGCAGGACTTTAAAACTCTAAAGGAAATGTGTTTCCGAGACAGACTTCCATACCCAGCTAAACTACCCACCGTGGATGCAAGCAGCAATCATCTCTCACATAGGCAAAGGCTTTTCTTCAAAGAAATGACTCCTTTCTCAGGAAGCTACTAGAGAATATGGACAATAGATCAGAGGGAGTAACTGAAAAAGGTGCAGGAAAGAGAGACAGAGAAAGAGAGAAAGAAAGAGAGAGAGAGAGAGAGAGAGAGAGAGAGAGAGAGAGACAGAGACAGAGAGACAGAGAGACAGAGAGACAGAGACAGAGACAGAGAGACAGAGAGAGATCCTGAGAATAAGGGACAAGGACTCTCGGACTCTCCAGGAATCAAGCTCTTGCAATCAAAGGTGGAGCTGTGCAAAGGCTCAGATAACCTGTCACAAATAGTAGGTGGATGGAAAATGCTTAAAATATCTGTACATTAAGAAAATAGATTTAGGAAAAATGGAGACTCTGATTTGAATTACTGATAAAAAAGCATAGATACCTAATCAAAAGGAAAACCCAGTAGCTCCAGGATGTATGTCAAGGGAGAAGTAATTACACTGTGCCGCATCACTCATCCGTGCATGACACTTACACAGCCACTGCACTGCGCATGCCAAATGCCAATCTCTTCAGCACCGACGTTTAGGAAAATCAGGGTGGGAGGAGGCCAACGTGGGCTCCTTCCTAGAGAGGGCTGGAAACTGAAAAATCAGCAGGTGCTGATTCCTTAGATACAGAAAAATAAAGACCACAATCAACAATTGAGAGAAATTAAAATTATTGTTTTGGGGCCAGCGAGATAGTTCAGCAGACTAAAGTGCCTGCTTAGACAAGCTCAGGCAAGCTCGGGGACTGTGGTTCAATCCCCAGTCCACATACCACGCCAGCCTCGCCCTCAGGGCAGGCTGAGCTGGCCAGAGTCTGGGCACAGTGGTGCAGCCGGTAGTCCCTGCTCCGGGGAGGCCGAAAGCGGGAGGATCACCATGGGTCCAAACTGCATAGTGAGACACTGCAGCAACCAAATACATTAAAAAATAATAGCAATAATAAAGATAAAACAAAATTTTGCTTTAGGGCAAATGAAAGCTGAAGAAGATGGCCACACTGCCATTTTGGGTTTTTGTTTTGGTTTGGTTTGGTTTGGTTTGGTTTTTATTTTTTGGTATAAAAAAACCTGTACGTATTTTAGCCTTCAGGTGATACACATGAATGACGTTTGCTAGAGCTGAATGCAAGGGAGTTACGCTGACATGCGCTGTGGAGGTATTAGGTGAGCATTATGCTCATTTAATTTCACAGAAAACGCTATAATCTTTGTCCTATTGTGACTTTCATTTTGCAGATGGGACAGCTGAGGCTCACAAGTTAGGTGATTACTACATGGCTATAGGATCACAGGCAGCAGGACTGGAGTATAATCCACAAACGAGCCCTAAAGTGACCACTTCCAAACACTTCCTGAAGGCTTCTTAAACTTGTCTAAGCCTCTCTGGCAATCTGATAAAGCTTTCCTACTGCTTCATTTTAAATGCTTAAAATAAAAACAAAGATGCAGAGTGAAACCAATTGAACCCAAACTGTTTAAGAAAACTTTAAAATATGCTATGACAATGTACAGCTTGTTTGCTGTCACTGCTCAGCATGATCCAGCAACGGGCCTAAACCCGCCAAGGTCCCCAAGTGGCCATGAGCAAGCACATCGGCGCAGTACTTCCATGGCTGGCAACATGTCGCAGGCGCCGCTAGCAGTCCAGTGAGCTGCCTGTTTTGGAGTGAAAGTTTTGGAGGGAGTCGTTAGTGAAAAGCAAGCAGCAGCATGTTCCTTTGTTAGTTCACGGACCTCGTAAGTTCTATTCATGAATCTGAGTGTACACTAGGCTCTCCTACCACCTCTTAACTGTGCCAGAAGATTTTAACTCCAATTTTAGAAATTAAATCTTCATGGAAATAGAAAAATAAAACTACCTCTCGGCTGGAACTGCCATCTCCCAGTAACTTGCCAAAATGACTAACACAAAGGGCAAGAGGAGGGGAATCCGGTACACGTTCTCCAGGCCTTTTAGAAAGCATAGGGTTGTTCCTTTGGCCAAATACATACAAATCTACAAAAAGGGTGATATTGTGGACATCAAGGGAATGTGTGCTGGGCAAAAAGGAATGCCTCACAGATGTTACCATGGCAAAACGGGAAGAGTCTACAACGTTACCCAGCATGCTGTTGGCATTGTTGTAATCAAATTAAGGGCAAGATACTTGCCAAGAGGATTAATGTGTGTATTGAGCATATTAAACACTCAAAAAGTCATGATAGCTTCCTGAAACATGTCAAGGAAAATGATCAGAAAAAGAAGGAAGTCAAAGAGAAAGGTTCCTGGGTTCAGCTGAAGCGCCAGCCTGCCCCTTGCAGAGAAGCACATTTTGTGAGGACCAAGGGGAAGGAACCGAGTTTTTTGGAACCCATTCCCTATGAATTCATGGCATAAACTGGGGACGTTGCTCTGCCATTCAATATCTAATTGGCAGCTGAAGTGTTCTAGGTCCTACATAAAAATAAAATCATCCTGTGTTGTAAGGGTGGTTTTCTTAGTTGAACAGGTATGTGGTGTCTTCTTACCTCAGAAATATTTGCAGCAGATTTTCACTGTACCTAGTAATTGTGTCTAGTCTTTACTCTTCAGTGTTTTTCTTACTGAAAGGTATTGCTGAGGTATTGTGTAGGTGTATATACACAAATATTCAAATATTTATAAAATATTTATATTGGCTTGAAGATCCTGCAAATCACTGTGGGGAAAAGATGTAGCAAAATAAATGGAAGTCACTTCAGAAACAAATGGAAGTCCATTTCAGTTAAACAAATGGTTTAAAAAAAAAGAAGAGAGAGAGAGAGAGAGAGAGAGAGAGAGAAAGAGAAAAAGAAAGAAAGAGAAAACTTATAGTGAGGCAAGCAGGGAAGCAGGGAGACCCACTAAGGGGAAAGTGGCTGTCATGGATCAAGCAGCGGTCAACTCGGATGCCCGATGGACTGAACCAGCATGGTGCTGGGTGTGGAAGACCCCGCCGAGGACTGCTGCCAACAAAAAGTGAACCTGAGGGGCAGCTGTGAGCTGTGGGTCCTCCTGGAGAAGCGCGTCATGCTGGCTTTCCTGACGTGAACTCAGCTGCTTTCCTCTTTGGAGGGGCTTGGGTCCTCACTGCCCTAAGGATGGCTGTGGTCCTCTTTAGGGGAGCTCTGGTCCTTACCTTGAGCATTGTTCCCTGGCTTCAGTGCAGATCCCTCAGCCTGCTGTGCAGGTCCTTCATCCACTGGCGCAGACCTTCTAGCTGACCACTGACCTGTGGGCCTTCCCAGCGCAGATCCTTGGTACAGACTTGCATGAGACATGGTCATGGGCTCCAGGCCACCAGTGGACCCATGTGGGACACTGCTGTAGGCTCCAGACCCCCAGCTGGATCCATGAAGGACATTGTGTGGGCTCCAGGCCCCCAGCTGGACCCGTGCGGGACACTGCCGTGGGCTCCAGGCCCCCAGCTGGACCCGTGCGGGACACTGCCATGGGCTCCAGGCCCCCAGTTGGACCCGTGCAGGACACTGCTGTAGGCCCCCAGCTGGACCCATGAAGGACACTGCTGTAGGTTCTAGACCCGGAGCTGGACCCATGAAGGACACTGCTGTAGGCTCCAGGCGCCCAGCTGGACCCATGAAGAACACTGTGTTGGCCCCAGGTCCCCAGCTGGACCCATGCAGGACATTGTGTGGGCTCCAGGCCCCCAGCTGGACCCATGCAGGACACTGCCGTGGGCTCCAGGCCCCCAGCTAGACCCATGAAGGACATTGCATGGGCTCCAGGCCCCCAGCTGGACCCGTGCAGGACATAGCATGGGCTCCAGGCCCCCAGCTAGACCCATGAAGGACAATGCATGGGCTCCAGGCCCCAGCTAGACCCATGCAGGACACTGCCATGGGCTCCAGGCCACCAGCTAGACCCATGAAGGACATTGTGTGGGCTCCAGGTCCCCAGCTGGACCCGTGCAGGACACTGCCGTGGGCTCCAGGTTCCCAGCTGGACCCATGCAGGACATAACGTGGGCTCCAGGCCCCCAGCTAGACCCATGAAGGACATAGCGTGGGCTCCAGGCACCCAGCTGGACCCATGCAGGACACTGCCGTGGGCTCCAGGTCCCCAGCTGGACCCATGCAGGACATAGCGTGGGCTCCAGGTACCCAGCTGGACCCATGCAGGACACTGCTGTGGGCGCCAGGCTTCCAGCTGGATTCCTGGGATCTCTAGTGTATGGACAGATTTCCTGCACGCTTCTGCATTTGGCTTTCTGGGTGACTATTATAAAACAATCCTATAAAAATGTGTCCTATATTAAATCCATTCCCTTGCAAACCATGACTAGACCAGTGCCACAACAAAGATACAAAACTGCTATTTCCCAAGCTGGACGAGTGTCTCTCTGTCATACCAAGGGCAGTTGAAGGATGTCTGGGTCATCTTCAAGCATGATGATGTCCAGTGTCACACAACCACTTGAGCTCAGGACCACAGACTGGCAGGCTCTTTGCCACACATCTGGGTGCAGACCTGGACAAACACCTGATTCTGACTGGGCTTGGCCGTGTGGCTCTTCTGGTCCCAGCCATGCCAGCCACCCTTGTGAGAGCCACCCACTTGTCAGCCAGTCTAGATGCTCCTGCCGGATACGTGGGCAACCCATCTCTCCCACCCTCCAGGGAAGAGACTAGTCCATGAAGCTTTTCACAGGGCATCCACGGCACAAAGGCAAACCCAGTCACGTGGCCATCTTTAAATCTTGGCCCGAGTCACACTAACTAGCATCCCACTGCCAAAGGAAATCACGTGGCTGAGCCCAGGGTCAGGATCGGAGAGGCAGAAGAGACACAGTTATGTGGCCACAGCAAGGGGACGGGGAGGAGCGGAGACGTCAGACCTGGAGGGCCAGCGAGCTGCCACACGAGGCTCCTTCCGCCACCTGCACTGCGCCTGTCCAGCTCCCACAGCATTGCCCCAGCATCACCTAACGCTATCAGGGGCTGCTGTGTCCCTAAAGCCAACCACGGAGCTTCTGGAGGTCTGTCGGCCTCAGCCTGAAGCGGGGATGGAGGGCAGCACTCGGAGTATTCCCAGTCCCAGGCCCTGTCAGCTGCAGCAAAGCAGCCAGCAGGCAGGTGGAGAGCCCTCCGCACCCAGGCCTCCCCTGCTCGCCCGGTGCCTGCAGTACAACCCTGAAGCCCTCAGACAAATCAACCTTGATTTCACCCCTCTGAGACTGGAGACAGGTTCGCTCAGCGCTGAGCCGGTAGGCCGGACACGCTACATTCTTTCACAGCCCACCCACAGAGAAAGCAAAAGACTCATCTCTTTCAAATTACAGGAGTTTGTCATGCGTGCATGTCTCTGCTACTCCTCTTACCTCTGTGTAAATGAAAATGATTTGAAATAAATAATTGGCAAGCCAACAGAGGTGGTGGCGAGAAAGATGACAGGAAAGTAGCTAAACCTCTTCTCACCAGTGAACAAGCTCTGGGCAGAGTAGGGTTGCAAAGCCAGGCTCTGCCCACCCCCAGGCAGGAGCGTGGACTAACCTGCTCAGACTCTGCTCCACACCCAAGCGCTATCTGATCCACAAGGCCCCTCACAATCTAGCCTTGGGTGACTTCTCTGATGTGACATCCCAACACTTCTGTGTCTGTCCTCCGAACACATACACACACATACACACACACACACACACACACACACACACACACACTGCACGTGGTGTGTGTTCCTTGTCCCAGAGTCTCCTCCAGAGGCCACACTGCTGCTTCACAACACCCTTTGGCCCACCCTCCCCAGGCTGGCTGCCCAACCCCACCCTTCCTCCAAGGCTGAGGCCACACCCCACCTCTAGCACAGGACTCCGCATTCCAGACCTCTTGAGAGAGTTAACAGGACAGAGCTCGCCTCATGCTGTAAGGAGTGCGTGGAAGACCTAGGGGGAGGACTGCCACTTTTGGGCCCCCAGCTCTCCCCCAAGCAATGTCATCAGTCCAAGCTCCTGGCCACCCAGCAGGTGACACGCACAGCTCCTTGTGCCTCCAAGCCATTCTTCTCAATTTGTACAAAGCCCTGAAGAAGAAGAGCTACGCTGCCTGGGCTCCTCAGGTACTCTACCTGTGAGCTGGATTTTGGGAACCAGCAGGAGCATAGGCAGACACAGGAGTGGGATGGGGAATGGGAGCCACTGGCAGAGGAAGTGTGACTGCATGTGGAGCTGGGCTCCTCCTGGGACCATACCAGGCCACCTAAGAACCAGGGAAGGGAGCTGCCACTCAGCTGGGTTTGCCTTTTTGGAAAGTCTTTTTGACAAGGCCCAACAGGGCAGGATGCAGGACCAGAAAAGATAAATAGTTCTGAAGTCTTTTGCAACCTGTTCAGAAGTCAGGGAGGACATGCAGATGGACACAGAGCTAGAGTGGAAGGTGCCCCACCCCACATTCATGCTCTGAGATCCAACCCCCAAGGTGTTGGGGAGCAGGGCTGCGGGGCTCCCTCATGGACACTGGGAGTCATAATCCTGCCACACTTGGAGTTCCCCTTTAGCAGAGTGATACGGTGCGCATACTCCAGCCAGACAGTATCCGCCCTACACAGCCAGAGGAGCATCTTTGTAGGACCTCCTGCAACACCTCCATCACAGCCACCCCAGGCAGAGGTGGAGTCTGCCTCTCCAAGTACCGTCTGCTCCCATTCCTCAGCCTGGAGGTCCTCAGTCTGCCTGCTGTGCACACCCGACTGGATGGGGCTTCCTCCCTATCAGGGCTTCGACTCACTGCTAGCTACCCTCACTGACCTTGCTCAACATGATCCAGAAACAAGTATGTGCATAGATTGGACCAATTGCTGTAAGGAGCAGGCCTTCTGGTGAAAAAAAGAAAAGTAAAGGCGCAGAGAGGGCCTGAGCCGCAGCCACCTCCTGACAAACAGCCCCCTAAATTCCATGGTTGAAAACAGAAGCTTTTTATTTTACTGCTTGTCCAGGCAAGATGCTCCGTCCCACGGGTCTCCGCCACGCACACTGGCTTCGCTGGCCTTGCCCTGTGTCTGTGGGCCCTGGCAGGGGCCGAGGACTGGCCAAGTAAGACAGTTGTCGGCTAGGTGACAAGGACCCCGGACCGCCCCTCTCATCACCAGCATACTGGTGTGGACTGGTTCTTGTGTCAGCTCACTCCCAGGAGACTCATAGCAACATGCAGAGGCCACCAGAGGCCCGGGCTCAGGACCAGAACGTCACCTCTATATCCCAGAGGTGACCTACACGAGTCAAACCCGCACACAGTGAAGGCCAAGGTGAGAAGAATCCACGTAACAGGAGACACAGACAGGCGTCACCCGGTGCAGCGCGCAGCCGGGGTGTGGAGAACGGCACTTCTGATCTCTCAGAGGACCCTTGCGACACCCACTCGGCGTGGGCAGGATGATCTCACCACCAGCGACCAAGAGAGTATCTCAACAATTATGGATGGGGACGGTGCTGGGGTGCCAGAGGAGCTTCCTGCCAGCCTGCTCTGTGATCCTCACGCCTCGTCTATAGCATGCGTGCTGCCGCAGGGCCCGTGCCACAGCTGCCAAGATTTAGGTCTCCAGCAGGTGGTCAACCCAGCGAAGCAAGCAGCAGCAGCCCTGGAAGTGCCCAGCTGCCACCTGAAAGCCGGGTGGCTAGCTCGGGCCCCAGTCACAGGGAGCACCCCAGAGGGCCCTCCCTGGCTGAGAGCTGCCGAGAGTTCTCTGTCGCATCTTTTCAGCTTTCCTTTTCCCCCGGTGCATGTTTTTTCTCTTTTCATTCCTCTTGATTACCCCTTTTCCTCTGAAGTCTGTTTTCAGAGTTAGGCCTCAGTGTTGTACAATAACGGGCTTCCTCCTCTGATTTATAGAGACGTGGAGAGGATTAACAGTTCACTTAATGTCTGGAATGCACTAAGCACCTTGGAAGTAGACATGTCCTGTGCAAATAAATAAACACATGAGTCCACATATGGAGACACGGTCTACCTAGCCACATGCTCTGAGTGTCTAAATGCATGTGTGCACACAGCCAGCCAGAAGCCCACCAATCCCACCAGTTGGATGCCAGGGACCTGGACTTTGCGTTTGAGCGTGCAGTGCTAGGAGGAGGAGATGAGAGGCAGGTTACTGGGACTCACAGCCTTCACGGTCTGTGGGGGAGAAGACACACAGCAGAGACACCACAGCTCAGCCACCAGGTTGCCCACGTCCCAGAGTGCAGCCCCTTCAATGCTGTCCCGTCTGTCTCTGTGCCCAGCGTCCCAGCTCCCAGTGCAGGAGAGTGAGCGCTGAGGGGGCACAGGCTCTGCATAAAAGACATGAGCAGACAGCAGAAGTCGCAGCCCCCCACAGAATCTCAGCTCCATCCCCAGCCCATCCTCACGGTGGCCATTGGCTAGTCCTCATCCCACCTCCACCTTTGTGGTGCAGCCTCCACCCTCACTATCCTACCCGGACTCCTCACCCTTCAGCCAAGCAACCCAAGAGCTCAGCGTTTGCAAAGGCCCCAGGCTCAGGAAGCCCGGCCACAATTCCGTGGGGAGTTGGTGCATCTTTGGAGTTTACCCTGAATCAGCCTACAACATCTTTTTAAAAAATCACAACCATAAACAACTGAAGCACAGATGAATGTTCAGGGTACAGCAAATGGGGAAATGCAGGTTGACAGTTGGAGGAGAAAGAGCGTCCCTTCCCGGATGGCTTGCATGCCACCCTGGTGCACATTTCTGAGGCACCATGGTTTTCATTTTGAGCAGATGTGAGCAGAGAACACGTTCACAGTGTGCATGTCCAGCCTCACCTGCTCTGGAGGAAGCCCTGCACGGAAGAGGGTGAGGCAGGCCAAGGTAGGTGTCTGTTGGGGCTCCAGGCACCAGCTGACCCCGAGTCCTGATTCTCTCATTTAGCTGCACTACTCTTCAAGGGCATGAGAACAACACGGAGATGCTGCTCCCCGGCCTCCCCAGAACACGGAGATGCTGCTCCCCGGCCTCCCCAGAGCACCAGGATGCTGCTCCCCGGCCTCCCCAGAAGCCACGGGCTTCTGCCCCACCACCAGTCCAGCAGGCATGGCT
The DNA here is from genome assembly GCF_000260255.1 of Octodon degus. Taxonomy (NCBI): domain Eukaryota; kingdom Metazoa; phylum Chordata; class Mammalia; order Rodentia; family Octodontidae; genus Octodon; species Octodon degus. The sequence continues at coordinate 35,619,560 of NW_004524580.1, read as the reverse complement.
TCCTGCCCCAGCACAAGCCTCACTCAGCTCACAGCCGGAAGCAGGCCTGGTGTGGACACGGATGAGGAGAAAGTGCGGGAGTGGAAGGAAACCCTTTGCAACAGTCACCAAAACCTCAGAGCCCTTCTGCAGAGCCCGGCTCTGCCTGTGAGAGGCCACACTGTGCCCTGGCACTGGAAGGCCCACAGCTGAGCACATGCCAGGCCAGAGGCCAGGCCTGCCTGGGGTGCATCATCCAAGCCCCACCCGTACTGCTCCTCCTCCTCACTTTGATCCCCACTCCCAGCTGGAGAACCCCACAGATACCCTGTTCAGAAGGGAGATGTTTTCCCAAGACCCCAGGCCTCTTGCCAAAGCACCTATTCAGATCTGGGGTCTTTGGGGCGATGGCAAATTCTCACTCTAGTGCTTGAGAGCATCAGACCCAGCATGGGGCCTTGGACACCAGGCAGCCTGAACTGCCCCTCTGATCCTTGGTAAGTGTCACCCTGGCCCCCACGCACTCTGTGTACCAACCCGCGTGCCCCCACCACGGGACCTAAGAGCTTGCTCCCTCCTCTGCCTGAGCCTCTCTGCCTGCAGAAACACCGTTTCTCACTTGTTCCCCTTTTCCAGGCCGCTGCTGAGCTGTCTCCCTACAGGGCGTCCTTCCTGAGCGCAGGATCTCAAGGCGCTTCCCTCCCCGCGGTCCTGCTGCACTAGTCGGCCTGTGCCCTTCTCAGTCCTGGCAGCATGGCGTGGGTCGTGGTGGCTCTGTCCACGGCCTCTCCTCCCCAGAAGAACACGAGGGCCTCGTTCTGCCCACAGCACCACTCTCAGCACCTGGCATGGTGCCCAGAATACCATGGAAGCTGTATTGTCCCTGTGTCCTCTGCACACGCACACACAGAGCCTCACTTTGCCTCGCCACAAACTTGCCTCCTCCCCAATGGTCACAGCAACCACCACGTGGAGCCCTCAGTGCCCAGCAGCCACAGCCAAAGCACCTGGCTTGTCCTACCAAGGCCACTGTGTCTCCTACACTGGCGACCAAGCTGGGCCACATGCCAGGAGGAGGCCCTGCCCTGTTCCTCCGACCAGAAGCCAAGCCCAGCGTGTAGCCAGGTGGCCTTGGTTCTGCAGGGACCATAACCCTGTCCTCTCATCCGGCCCAGAGAGTCCCAGCACTGGTGCGCTGGAGTCGGCCGTGGCAGAGCACTTACCCCATGGTGAGGTGCGGGCCTTGAATCGGGGCCACCCCGCCTGAGCTCCTTGCCAAACCAGGACAACGCCTGCTCAGCTCTCTGGCTTCTGGTAACCAGGGGAAGCACGGGAAGATGAAGCCCTCCAGCATGGCTTCCATCTGGCCTTGGAATCAAGTACAGGAGAGGAGTGACCCCAAACAGGAAGCAGGGCAGGTGACAGCAGGGGCGGGGAGATAGCAGCTGCGGAGCAGGGCTGGTAGCCTCGCTTCCTGCATTAGAAGCCACCCATGCTCTGCACAGCTGTGGACATCTGGACCCGTGGGATGGGGTGTCTGGAGGGACCTCAAGAGCTGTACCTATTCGCACTTGACCTTTTGCTTCATCCATGAATCACCTCGGATGTTGGGGAAATTTCCCCAGTGCAGGCACCACCCCATCAGGGCTGTGAAATTCAGAAAATGGGACGCAGAAAAATGCCTTCCTTTGAGTAGAGTAGGGCTCAGGGGTGCCAGGAGCTGGCACAGACCAGCAAGAACCGGGTGTGGCCCCAGCCAAGGGGGTCGTGGGGCCAGGACAGGCACACAAATCTCCAGCGTGATGAAGCTTTCTAGGTGACTTTGCCAAGGGCCAACTTGAACTCTGAGTGCACGTCCTCCTCACCCCACCCCGTTCCCTCTGCAAGACGAGTTCTGGTGAAATTCCTGACTTCTGCACCCGCAGCCTGCGTGGCGCTGTCAGTCCCATTTGATAGAGGAAAACAGACTCCTGAAGGAGCCAGGTCGTGAGCAGCCAGAAGCCCAGCACAAAGCAGGGCAGCAGCCACCCCAAGTGACTTGTTCTAGGCCTCGTCCTTCCTCACCTGGCGGACTGCCTGACCAAGACTCCGAGAAAGATCATCACTTATTTAAATCCCATTGAGCAAGAGCGTTTTTTTTCAGATGTCTAATTCTGACCATAGCTCCAAATGCTAAGTTCTGCTGTTCTGGATTTTCCTCCCATAGAAGTCTGCACTAGCTAGGGTAGATGTCTGGGCAGAGTGCAAGCGGAATGACTGGTTTGGGGGGAGCAACGTAACCAACAAATCCGCTCACACGCCACCTCTCAGGGGCAGAGCTTCTTCTATTTTTTCCTGCTCCCTGGCCCCAAGTTGTCGGGTGTTAATTGGTAGTTTGCTTCTTGTCGGGCTGCCTGTTCCTGACACGAGCAAATGCATTATGAGATAATCTACTTTCTGTGACTTCACGCGGTTCCCATGGCAACCGTCAATGCCACTTCCCTGCAGAACAGCTTCTTCGTTTGTTCCGAATGTGTTGCAGAAATGTAAACATCTTCGATAAAAATGTCCAGAGAAATGACAGTCCAAGCACATGCTGACATTTATATAATTATGGAAAAGAAACAACTATAATTACTCCAAAACCCTTTCTGGAGATTAAAAAAGGAAGGTGGAGAGTTTGGAGGGTTTTAGTTTTCACCTATTTTGTTTAGGGTAAACCGTAAGGAAAAGGTTTGTTGAACAAGACATGCTTGAGACTCCATGGTTTGGGAGACAGCCTTGTCTCCGACAGTGACAGTTCATTAGCACCCAGGTGGCTGCAATTCTGGATGGAAGCAGCCAGATTTGTCAACCCGACCAGCGCGGGCACAGGCACGGCCGGAGGCGAGTGCTCGCTGGAGCGTGGCCCTGGCGATCCAGCCCGCGCCCCACCCACTCAGGACGCTCAAGGCTAAGTGTGCAGGCAGTCTGGGCCAGGAAAGTGAGCAGGGCTTTTCGGTTTTTTGTCTTCGCTCTTTCCTCCAAGTGAGCACCTGAGGAAACTTGTCTCAGAGCAGGACCTCAAAGTAAAGGACATCACTGTCTGGACCTTACAGCTTTCTTGAGATATAACTGACACTGAGAAAATGCTGGAATTGAAAGTATGCAGCTGGCTGCGCTGAGCGCTGGTCCCTCCTGCGCATGCCCACTCTGCACGGCTGTCAACACTGCCGGCGCGCTCCACCTTCTAGCCCGGTTCGTGCGCTGGACCTTTTCCTCATCCGCATCAGAAGGCAGAGTTCCGAGATGGCCAGGGTCCCTGCCACTGGCATACACACCACACATCAGCCCCCCACCCCCAGGGGCCAGCACACAGCATGTGAAATCGCTCTACTGGCAACAGGCCACCCAAGGGAGTCGGTTATGAGCTGGCCTGGCCTAACTGCAGGAGGCTTTTGGGGGCTGTTCGATTTTAATTTTCATTGTGTTTTGCAGTACTGGGGATCCAACCCCGAGCCCCACACAGGTGCAGCGCCCTCTTGCCCACACACACCCCACTAGGGCTCCAGGTCAGCTGCTCCAGGAAGGTCATGCAAAGCTACCCGTCCAGTTCCAGCTCAAACATGTTCAGTTTAAAAGCACAGAAGTTTCCATCCTCATCCTTACACTAAGAAAAGCTAGAAAACTTAAAAATTAATAAGAATGCCTAGACTCCCGGCAGAGCTGAGGGTGTAGGAGGTGTGCTCTTGCCATGGCTGGGCATCCTACCTGCAGAGGTGCAGCGGCGCTCGGCTGCCAGCCTGGGGCAGGAGCCTCTGGAGCATCGCTCACGAGTTAGACTCCAGGCAGTGCGACCGTGGCCAGGCCTGCGCGTGGAGGAGCACCAGAGCGAAAGCTCCATATGGGCATCCCGTGCGGGAACCTGACAGGTTTCACAGAGCAAAGGCCCCAGAGAGGCCCCCACAGAGCTCTGGTAGCAGGAAGGATAGTTGTCCTGCTCTCCAGAAGCTTCCAGACCCTTTCCACTGAGGAAAAGGGGCTCCTCTCACTCTCACCCTCCCCAGCCAGCTGATCTCATGCCGGAGAAGAAACCCAGGCAATGCCAACGTGGAGGACATGGAGGAAGCAACTGTATGACTAGAGAAATGTCCCCCGGTATATGTGGCAGATTCGCTCCCAGGGCCACCGCACAGCAGGCACCGAAGTCTCTTCTATACCAGTGTCTTCCTGTCTACCTTAAAACCTCCCCACTAGCTTACCAAATCCAGGGCAATGCACGCACGGTTAAACAGTTCTCTAGGGAGCAATAATCCGATTGTCCAGAGACTAATAATGGCAAACAGGTCTGTATGTGGTGAAAGGTGAAATTTTTTAAATAATCCCCATTGGTGGCTGGTTGAATCCATGGCTATGGAGCTGCAGGTCTGGGGGCTGGCTGCCCTCCAAGAGTCACAGGCCCAAGCTCTCACTCAAGACTGAGAGCTCACTGGCAGGCTGCGGATGCCCCCTCTCCTTGGGCTCCAGGAAAGGCAGCACAGCATTCTCCAGCACAGAGCCGCCAGGCTACCCCTGCCGTGTCACCTGACCCCCATGTGTGGCTTTGAGGAAATGCGACAAGACATGACCTGACATGGAGAGAGATTGGTCTTCGAGAACCAGGCTGGGAATCGTCCAAATATCAGGGTCACCTGATGAGAGCTGGGGCGGACTCTGGCGAACACAGTAGGGGCGCAGCAGGAAAACAGAAAATGTGCACAGGCGCTTGGACAGTGTAGGCAGAGATTCTAAGAAACAGCCAAGAGCATGTCAGTAACCAAGGCACAGCAGCAGAGGCGCAGTGCCCTGAGGTGCTGTCAGTGCGCGGCACACCAAGGACCTTCGCTTGTCACTGTGGGCGGGGTGCAGGGACCCCTCACGGGTGCAAACTGGCAGCATTATCACGTGCCAGTCACAGAGAGAATTTCTGCGGAATTTCTGAGGGTGATAAACAAGCCCTAACACATCCCACGCGCTGCGATCTCACGGAGTGGGGAACGCGATGCAGTCCTTCTTGGAGCTGGGAATGCCGTGCAGACACAGAAGGTGTAGATGCCCGATTTGCAAAGCGTGGTAAGTGCCGCAAAGGGAAGCAGGGTATCTTTGGAGAACTTTGTAAACACTGAAGGATCCAAGAAGACCGTGTTAAGGAGAGTTCAAACAGGCCCAGACCTGAGACTCACAGGTGGGTCACATGGGGGTGGAAGTGGGTGGCACGTGCCAACATCCTGGGGATGCAGTGTTGGGAAGCTTTGCTGACTCAGAAGGGTGGCATCTGGAAAGGCACTGGAGAAATGGGCTGTGTGGGAGCCCAGGGAGGGAGGAGGCAGTGTGGACGTGGACCCGTGCATTTCCAAGAATGCACTCAACACACAGCCAGGGCAGGAGGGCTAACCTGAGAGCTACTACCCTCGGCCTCTGAGCCACAGTGCACAGCACCTCTGGGTGTGGGCCACGGACCACAGCACCCTCCATGCAGACACCAAGGCTGGACCCGGGCCGGTTAACCCCAGATGAGGCTTGCGGTTCCAACTTCTCTCTGTGGTCTCTGTGGAAGCAGCTACCCCTGGAGAAGTTGTCCAAAGGATCAGGACTGCCCTCATCAGGCCCTGGGGGCTTCGATGCGGTGTGGCAGGTCCTGTGGACACTGTGAGGAAAGAATTCAAAGATGTTGGAAAGAAGGCAAGAGGCAGGCAGAAGAGTCGGGCTCGAATCTCCACTCCAGACAAGGCATCGCCTGTGCCAAGCACTGGGTACGAGGGGACTGGGGCCAGGGTTGTCCTTGGAGGGTAGACGCGACCCCTCTCCTCGCCAGCAGTGTTTCAGCCGCACCATGTGGGCTTCAATATGTCATCCTGTTTCTGAATTCCAAGCATTCTGCGACTTTTGTCATGGTTTCTTCGAATCATTTGCTGTTTAAAGTAGACTGCAGCAGATTTCGGAATGCCTGGGCACATTTCAGGTGCATCGTGCTGTCGATTTCCTGTCTGATTCGCTGTGTGTCCGGGAACGCCGAGACGTGTCTATGTTCTTCTCATTGGAAGTCAGGGCGCACTGGACATAGCGTGTTTCCGCTATTGACGGCCCCAGTGTCTTATCACCATAACAAAGGCAAGCTGCCAGCACTGTCTGGCGCCCGGCACCTTCAGCTCCCTGGAAGCTGGCTCTATCTCCCGCGGTGGAGGACGCGGAAGTCTCTGATTATAATTTCCCTTTTAGCTTCACCAGATCTGTATCATGCATATGAAGCGGTTGCAAGTGACATAAACAACAAGGGAGTCGCATCTTCCTGATAGGTCAGCCCCTCCTCCGTTCTGAGGTGAGTCTCTGCTTCCTGAACAGCGCCCGCTGACCTCCCCGGGGCACACACTGAGGCAGCTGCCCAGGCTTTGTGTTTCGCGCGTGGGGCACATCGCTGTCCACGCTTTCTTTCACTTCCAGCCCAGGCCCGTGTTGTGTCAAATATGGATTTCTTGAAGGCAACGTGCAGTTGGGTCTGACTCCTTCATCCTTTTGGACAATCTCTGCATGTCAAGCAGAGCTCCTGGCCTAAGCTGCTCTCCTTGGGTCACTCCTGCCCAACATAATCCCAGACGGGGCCACTTCTCCAGCATCTGCTGCTTGTTCCTGCCCCCTCCCCGCCCTCTTTGGGGTTAGGTGCCTTCCAGTATGACGTTTTATCTCCACATTAACTTATTATATAGAGTTTCTGTGCTTCATGGTTCTGTAAGTTTTATAATATGAACCTCTAAATTATTATAACCTACCCTCAAATATTATTACACTACTTCCCATAGAAAACTTTCACAGTAGTATACATCCAGCTGTCCCTCTTGATTTTGTGTCGTCAAATATTTCATTTCTACATGCATTGAAAGTCCCAGGATACACTGTTATCCATTTTACTTGAAGTGGTCAATTATCTGGTAAAAATCTTTTTTTTCTTTTCAAATGTTCCCCAGTTTTCATTTGCCTTACGGTAATTGCGCCTATCTGCTATTTGGACATAAACATTAGTGAAACTGCAAACCTCGAACCCAACCTTTCCTGAAGATCATTTTCACAAGGCGGGAGAGAGCTGTTCCTATTTACTCACATCGTGGACCATTTCTGGAGCTGTCTGTCCCTGCGCGTGGGGCTGGCCTGGCGCCATCCGCCGGCCTCTGATGAGCTTCGCAGCCGCTTACTGGCCGCGGGCGCTCTCTCTTCTCCCCAGCTGCAGGCACCTGCCCTTCGTGTCATTTCAGGTCCTTTCTGGCGCCCTTCTCGGGCGTGGCCCTGCGCTCGCAGCTGAGCACTGACGTCCTCCTCAGCTGGGTGGCAGGCCTCTCAGACCCAGTGGGACAGCGACATTGCTTTTCCAGCCCTGGGGGCTGCAGGGCAAGGCCCGGGCCTGGGGGCTGGCTCTGGTTCCGGTCCTCTTGGGGCCTGCGGCCTGCGCCCCGCAGGAACAGGCAGTGCTCTCGCGCGTTCGCACACTAGCGCCCCCACATGCGGCGCCTGTGCGTTTAGGGTCCTAACGCGCGACCTGGGTTTGGGGGCTGGTGGGGAGGAGGCCTCCTCCAACCTGCGACCACCAGCCCCGGTCTCCTGCTGGCTGCGCTCGGCCCAGTGGGGACAGAGCCTGCTGCGTCCTGACCTCCGCGCCCCTCCTCCGCCGGGCTGTGCCCTTTCTCAGCCCTCGGCTGGGAGATACCCGGCCAGTCTCCTCTGTGCCTGGACCGCTGGGGGTTGTTGGGCTTCACGGACCGGAGTATGCGTAGTTTTCCACAAATTTGGGAAGTTTACAACCATGCTTTCTTTCAGTGATTTTCTAGCCCTGTTCCGCCCACTGCGCCCTGGTCACCGCAGTCTCACGCGCTCAGCGCCTGGCTGAGGCTCAGCTCGGGGTTTGCGGTCTTTGCCCCTTTGGCTTGGGCTGGGTTGCTTCGATCCCCAGTCCGCTGGGTGCACTGGGGCTCTTGTAGCACCCCAAGGACGCTCCTCGCTGGCCCCACGCCGTGCCCTTCGCTTCAGATGCTGCGCTTCTCAATCCCACAGGCTCCCTGGCGCCTTCCTTCCTTCTTCCCGCTGCGGTTCCTCTGATGGTGCGACCCTCTTCGCGTGCCTTTCCCGCCATAGCTGATGAGCCTGTCTTCTCAGTTATCTCCAGAGGTGCTTTCGCTGCCTGTCTCCTCCCCCGGGGCGCAGTTTTCTGTCCTCACACACAGCGTTCTGGTTCAACTGGGCTTTAGGACTCCTGAGGAGCCCTGGGTCCTGCCGCAGGAAGGCCCGAGTCCCAGCCCAGCCTCCTCCCTCACCCTGCTTCCTGGCTGCTGTGGACTCTCTGCTCTGGCCTGGCCTGGCCTGGCCTGGAGCCCTGGCTTCAGTCCCCACGTCCCCGCCCTGAGCTCTGAGCTCTAAGCACCCACTGGCTCTGAGCTCCCCAGCCAGGGAGCCTGGCCTCAGGGAGCTTCATCCCCTGGGACCCAACTGTGGTTGGAGCTGGTCCCTGTGGGATTTCCCGCCCTTCTCCTGCTTGCCGGGCATAGCTGGCCTCCCGCAGCTCACGGAGCAGGCCTCCCTCCTCCCAGGATCCTGCAGCTACTGCCCACATCACCAGCTTGTCCTGAGCTCTGCCCTGCTTCCTGCTGCCCCACACAGCCAGAGAACAGGTCGTGTCCTCGTTCACCGAGGCTGCAAGCAGCATCCTGGCCTTTCTTTGTTTTTCTTGCCAGTCCTGGCAACCAAGCCCGAGTCCTCGCCCACCTGCCCCTGGGCCACACCCCAGCCACTCCCGTTTTATTCTGAGACAGGGCCTTAGGCATTGCCCAGTAGAACTCTAACTTGTCACCCTGCTCCTTCAGCCTCCTGAGTTGCTGAGACCTCACATATGACTGCCTTCCCTATTTTTAAGTATTTATTTATTTTTGCACCTTACCTATTTTTGAAACTAGTTTGAGGAACAAAATCTTTTTGAATGAAACTTGTCCTATAAACACAATGTCACCAGGAAAATCTGAGCCCTCCACCTTTCACTGAATTCAGATCCGTATTTTTGGCCATGGTCCTTCCACTATTTATGGGCCGCTCTGTGGCTCCTCCACAGGCATCCAGCTTCAGATCGTTATTTGGCTCAGTCTCTGCAGCTCGGGACCAGAGCGGGAGCCAAATAACCCTTGCGGCTGCCAGGAGAAAATACTCAGAGTTACCTGGATCTTCAGCTCACTGCTAGATGCTTATTTGGGTAAAGGTTTTCAGTGGAAAGGGTCCCGGAGCGGAAGCATGGCTGGAAGCTTATGAACTGGGGTGTGGGAGGGGGCCTCGTGGGAGGCTGGAGGATGCCCGCTTTCTCCTCCGTCAGAATGGCATCTGCTAGGGGGGCCAGATGTGGGCAGTCTGAAAGGGCACCTCAGGGAGGCGCCTGGAGTGTGGCAAGGGAGCAGGAGCCGTGGGGCCCTTCCTGGCCTTTCTGTGGCCTGCATAAGAAGCAGAGTGTTGGGGAGAAGGACCCGAGCACAATGAAACCTCCCTCGGCGGCCCTTGGGGCTCCTCCCTGTTTGTCCCACATTTGTCGAGCATGTGAATGGTGCTGGCCGCCAGCTCTGGTGTTGTGCATTCAGTGGACACCGTGCTCTCGTCTCTGGACACTGACCTCATCCCCACTGCATGGACAGGATCCTTGAAAAGGTGGGCACCAGCCCTGCGGGGAGCAGGCCCCCGTGCTCTGCACCATGCGCCCTGCCCACCCGTAGTCTCCAGAGTGAGCCCATGGCAGGCGTGCCAGGGTGTCATTTGGTGCCCGCTGTGTGCAACACCGTTCTCGCCCCGTAGAGACCCAGCGCTCGCCAGTCCTCGTGTGTCTGGGAAGGGTGGGACCTTTATGTTGTTGAGGCTCAGAAGAGCTTGTGCCCTTGGGGGAGGCTCCCTCCAGGTCCATCTCACTCCTCCACCGCTCTAAGCTTCCATTTCTCCTTTGTAGAAGGAGTTTGGTGGAGGACTAAGCGAGACCGCATCTGAAATGTTCCTGGCCCAGGGAAGGCTCAGGGCAGGTGGGTTTCCTGGTAGAAGTGGCCATTGAGCTGCAGGAATCCCAGCAGGCTTCCCGGAGCGGGGAGGCCTGGGAGGGAAAGCCCAAGGGCAAAGCCTTTTGACCCCTGCAGCCTCCCTGTGCCAGGCCACTGAGAGCCATGGGGATGTGGTGCCACCAGATGACAGCAGCCAGAGCCCAGACAGCCACGTTGCAGCAGAGGTGGGCGCTGTCTGGGGAGGCACGCAGAGTCCTGCCCCATGCGGTCTGGCTGCCCCAGGTGCCTCGCCCTTCCCTGTACTGCCCACCAAGGCCTCCAGCTTCCAGGTTCCGTACTCTGAAACTTACACGTTTTAACCCACACCTCCAGGAGCCATCCGGGCAGCAGTCACCTAGGACCTGGTCCTGCGGAAGTCACTCCTCAGAGCCACTGGGCAGCCTTTCAGGCCACCTCTTGCTCTTGAGATGTGGCTTCTGTGGTCGGCACTCTCCCTCTTCTTTAGGAGGAGCGGTAATAAAATGAATATCTGATCATTTATGCCAGGCATTTTGTGCCTGCCAGAGAGTGCTCTAGCACTTTACACGTGACTAATTTTATGCCTCAAATTACTCTACGGTGCTGTTGTTCCCATTTTACAGATGGGAAAACTGAAGCACAGCATTTGGTGGTGTGTCCACATCTGACTCATAAAGGATGCACCAGATTCAAATTCAGACCTCTGGACAATGCCCATAAAGATCCAAACCCTCATCAGCACAAAGCCAGGGCAGGATGCCAGCTGCGTCCAGGCTGTGGAGGTGTGAAGCCAATTTCACGTGCCCTTCTCAACTATTGGCAGTAGAAGTGCCCTTACTTTCAGTGTGAGGACTGACGTGAGCTTACGTTTGTTGCGTGAGCACGTCCGCCGCATACATACGGACGCACGTCTTCATTGGGCTGAGGCTCAGCTGCGCAGCAGTTCTTGTTGTCAAGTTGGACTAAGCTCTTTTGTATTAAGCCCCTAACGCCATGTGGTTAAAATAACTGGTGCCAAACACATTAGGTCTTCTTCCCTCCTCCTCTCTGCCCCCCAAAAGACACCTCCATTTTATCTGTCACTAGTGCCACGAGCCAGAGCAGCCATTGAAATCTAGGGCTTCCCTACCTGGTCCAGATGGGCTCCGGGACCAACAGCACTGGCGTCCCCTAGGACCTGGTGTAGGGGCAGGAGCCAGCCCTGCCCACCCCTGAACCAGAGCCTGCATAAGAGCTGGAGATGACTCTCACAGACACGGGGGCTGCAGGGCCGGAAGAAAGAATCCAAGCTTCTATTCATGTGCATTCTTAATCTCTTTTGTGAGTGTCTGATGTGGCCAGCTTGGCTGGCAGGGTGGGTCACGGAGGGGTAACCTTGGGACCTCTGTCTGTTCCTGCTCCTCCTCTCTGGAGCTGCCCCCACTGCTCCCACCCCCACAATCTGAGCAGCTCTGCTCCGCCAGGCCCTTGCACCATAATGCTCTGCCATGGAGCCAGCTGGCCAAGACCAAATGCCCCGACACCACAAGCCAGAATAAAACTCCCTCCTTTGAGCTGGGCATCGGGTGCTGTGTCTCATGGGCAGGAACCCTGACTGACACATCTGATATTTGTGCCTCTTACACTGCACACACTGGTCAGTACCATACATTTGCACATATAAAAAGTGGAGGGAGGGCATTCTGCAGGACAAGCAAGCAGTCTCAGCCACACACTCAGGTGACAGTCCACATTCTGCTTCCAGCAGCATGTTGATTGGGATGCAGGATTCCCTGCCCATCTCTGCTGTCACCTAGCTGGAGTGAGGACTTTGCCAAAGCTCTCGGCCTCTGCCTCCCAGGAGGAAGGTGCAATGTCTGTCCTGGGGAAGTGTGGGTCTACCTGCCCCACCTCTGCCCCCACACCGCCCCTGCCCCGCCCTTCCCACCTGCCCTCTCTCTCTCTCTCTCTCTCTCTCTCTCTCTCTCTCAATGAATTTAGGAAGGGCCTACAGGGTCTTACTACATGGATCGAACTCATGGTGATCCTCTTGCTTTCAGCCTCCCAAGTGCTGGGATTACAGGCGCGTGCCATTACACCCAGTCTCAGTTGCCATCTCAGTGTGCCCCAGGGGCAGGGCCAGCACAGCATGCTGGGGATGGAACCCAGGCCACTATGCTCTGCCGAAAAAGGTGCTCTAGTCTGCTGAGCTATCTGGCCAGCCCTCCACCTACCTTCTCTTGTAAACATTCCCTCTGCTACTGGCAGACGCTGGGAAGGGGCGACACTGTCCACCAACTCCTCACCTGCCCATCCTCCACTGTGCCCAAATCCAAACTTGGGCCACTCTGCACTCAGCAGGTGACACCAGGCTCCCTGAGTTCAGACCCAGAGCCTTGTGGGACCCTGATCCAGCCTGGCCCGATGGCCACGTCCTCCACTCCATCCTCCTCCTCTGAGCCCAGGGATCGTCGTCCATCCCCAAGCTCCACAGCTCCTCCTGCCTCACCTCAGCTTGGGGCTGCTGGTCCTGGGTATTGAGAAGGCCCTGCCTTTTGCTGGGGCTTGGTCACCCACGTTTTACATTCAGATGCTTCTGTGCCCTGGAGTAAGATTGATCTGCTCTCGTCTCATGCTATCTGCAGGTGTGCAGCAGCTCTGGTTCCCTACCCATGCTCAACTGGAACCCCTCGATCTTAGAAATGGCCCTTGCCCGGGCACTGTGTCCATCTGCAAAGCAGCTGTGCACACACTGGCATCAGTGTATGACGTGTGAGGCAGCCCATGACTTATGCTGCCTGGTTTCCAAGCCTGGAGAGCTGGGTCACTCAGCTGCATTCCTGACCCAGCTTCGTGACCAGTACAGCAGGAGCTGGACAGGTTCATGTGCACCCCAGACCTTCAGGACTGTTTTTTAGCAAACAGGCTCAAAATTTGCAAAACACCAAGCCTTATCCCTACCCACACAATGAGAAGATGATTTCAGGCTACAGACATAGGCAGTTTCATGGCCTGATCCCACATGCTAGCTGGGCCCCAGGAAAGGCCAGATTTTACCCAGTGAGGCCTTCAGGAAAAAGCCATGCCAGACCCAAAGGTTCATTTCCAGTTGTCAGCACTGGCCAGGATTGAGCAGGGCTATGCGGAACCCCCAAGCTCAGGACCAACATGCCTTTCGAGGCCTCCCCTTGCCTCGGGGTCTGGGGCTGGACCTGCCTTCTTCCTTTTCTAACACTGCTCCCGGGGTGAGGTCAGGCTGCAGAATCCTCGGATCCTTCTCATCATGAATCTACTTAGCCCTGAAATGGCAGGGCTGGCAGGGATTTGGGCATGGCTCTGTCCAGCCCCCATTTCCCGATACGAAGCCAGCTCGGGACACAGATGGGAGCTGTCCAAGCTCCCAGGCAGGAGACATCAACTGTGGTCCATTTAGCCTGAGTTTCAGACCCAAATCAAATTCTGGATCAAATTCGCACCACTGCAATTCACTGGAAGCCAGAACTTTTCTAAAGACCGCAGAGCAGAGCTGGCTGCTCATTTAGATCCTTGTCTCCAGCAAAGCAGGGCATCTGAGCCATAAGAATAGGCACTCGGCTTCCCGCGGAACGCTGCCGAGACTCCCTCCGGGAACAGGAAGGAGAGGGCACTGCTGTGCGCCTCCTGGATTCCCACCCTGGCTTTCGGGTACTGAGCCGAGTTGGTCCTGAGATGGAGTCTTGGGCCCCAGGCGCGGGTCCTGCACCTTCCCTCCTGCCCCTGGGTGCCCTTGGCTGGCTTGAGTCTTCCGAGGCTGGCACAATCAGGTGACCTCCTTGGTTGACCCTGAAAAGCTCCAAAAGGTGCTCTGAGCACAGAGGTGCGCATGCTGGTGCCTGCCACAGCTTAGGACCAGCCACCGGCCAGTGCAAAAGGGCGCCACCTCATGGCTCCAGCTGGTGCTACCCGAAGGAGGCTCCGGCCAGCTCTCTCCCTCCAGGATGTCCACAGTGCCTTGGCCTGAGCAGGCGAGCTGTGGCTGGCAGGCTGAGTGCTGCCTCCTCAGCCAGAGTCTCCGTGGGCCTGGAGCCTGGTGTGCGGACGCTCACACCCGCGTCCGCTAAGCCCTGCCCTGAACCCACCCCTTCTGCTTCTGTGCTTCTCAGGCGGCTCTCAAGCTAAGGGGGTGCGGCTGATCTTTATCCCAGGAGCACTGTCTGCAGCCGCTTGACCCCCAGTGGCCTGTGGTGGAGAGAGAGCACAGATGGCCCCCACCCTGGCTCACGCAGGGTACCCTGCCCAAGCCTGAGGCTCCCCCGCTGCCCAAACTCCTCCAGGGCCACCTCCCCAGGGTGGAGCGTTCGCAGCTCTCCTTGGCCTGCCGAGCTCCCAGAACGGCTTCCCGCACAGGGCAGCCCCAGACTGTTCTGAGTGGTGTCAGCAGGCAGGGGCCAGGTCCCAGCTCTCTTCTTGCTGCGGCTCTGCTGAGGGACCTTAGGCCCGGGCTTGTCTAGCTCCAATTTGTCCTCAGTGAATCGGGAATCACAAGACTTGTTCTAGGAACTAACGCATATAAAACAACCACTCCCACCCGACAGTGTCCGCTGCGCTGTGGTCCACAGCTAGCTTGGATTTGGAGGCACGGTGTGCTGGGAGGAAAGGCTGCCGTCATAGCGGGCACCTCGCAGCCTCATGTCCAAGCCCCTGCTGGGTTGCATCAGCCCAAGAGATAGGAAGGCCAGTTCACAGTGGCTACTCCAGTGGGGACTCATTTCTGACCCTGAGAAACCTGGAATGGGGCAGAGCCCAGGCTGGGAGGGCGGCAAAGAGCAGCAGTGCAATTGCCTTTTGATGAGGAGCAGTGCTTCCTGCCTCACGCGCTGTGTTGCAGGTGCCTGCCCCGTGGAGGCCACTAGAGCAGCACAGCTCTAGGAAGCTGGCCTGGCCTGAGGTCTCCAGTCCCTGCGGAGCCCTGTCCTTGCAAGGAACCTGAGCCGGTGCCTCCCCGCTTCCCGTGCAGTGATGTGGTCTCTTCCACCCACCCTCACCCCAGCCCTGGTGGTTCCTTCACCACAGGCTGAGACCACACTGGATGGGGCCACTGCAGACCTGCTGTAGGACGACAGAGAAGGAGCCACCCCAGTCTCCACGTGTCAGAGGAGCTGCCGCTACTTCCCTTCCTGCTTGCTGTGGGGACAGGGCTGACTCTCTTCCTGAAGAGACATTGGGAAAGTGGCGAAGTGACCACTGCGGTCACCAGAGCTGAGCAGACAAGGGGAGCCACACACTACGCTCGAGCTCCCAAAATGTGGCGACACCAAGAGGGACCTCAGCTGGTGTGAAATGTGCCGACTGCCAGGGCTTGATGCAGAAAAAGGTCACAAAATATCGCATGAGTAACTGCCGCTGGCTGGCGGTGTGTAAGTGCTAGTGTGGCGGGTGTGCTGGGTCAAAGCAGCTGCCTTTTCCAAATCAGCTGCAGCCATTACTTTGTACTTTTCAAACGTGGCTACTAGAAAATGTTAAACTTCGCAGGCTCCCACCTGGAGCTCTTGCTCTGTCCCTGTGGGATGCGACAGCACTCTGTGCCAGAGGTTGGGAGCTACTGCCCAGGGCTGGGGAGGTGGCTGCCTGAGGGCATGGCCTTCCCTGAGCAGGAGGGAAAGAGGGACAGCAACTGACAGGAGCCAGTAGTGCTACCATAAGGCATTTGTATAGCGAAGGGGAGGGGAGAGGAGGGGAGGGGAGACCAGAGGAGGGGAGACCAGAGGAGAGGAAAACTGAAGAAATGCAAAGCCTGGCATGGTGGCACAGGCCTGGAATCCCCATACCTGGGAAGCTGAGGCAGGAGGATCACCAGTTTGAGTCCAACTTGGGCAGCTCAACAACCTAGCAAGGACTCTTCTCAACAAGGCAAAATAGAGCTGAAGGCACAACCGTTGCAAAGGCCCCGCGCTTGGTTGCTGATGCAAAAGAGAAAGAAAAGAGTGGAGCCCAGTGGACATTAGCACAGGAGTGACAGGGGCCCCTGGAGTGGCCAGACTGGTGAGGCCCGCCTGAAGTGCTAGGCCCCTCCAGAAGTGGCAATGTGGGCCTGGCTTGGACCTGTGGGCTGCGCCAGCAGCCCTCAGCTGCCGCCTCTGCGCTGGCTTTTGTGGGCTTGGAGTACGCCTGCAATGTGGTGAGCGCTTTGGGGCTGGACCCTGCGTCTTCCCCACGGTGGTGTTCAAGGCCAGCGGTGCCCAGGACTCCTGCCTAGCCTTGGATGCATGCTGTTGTGCAGCCTGTGTGCTGGGCAAGGCTAGCAGTCGCCTTCCATGACAGCCTTTGTCAGCAACCAAGAAGCAGAAGACAGCACGGGCATCACCCAACACACAGGGAGGGAGCCCGGGGAGGCAGTCTCAAGCGGAGCTGGGGGGAGGCAGCGCAGGAGGAGAGAGGTGCGGATTAAGTGGGAATAAGCTCCTGTCTGGAGCAGAGCTCTGTGTCGTTATGGGAAGCCACTAGCCTGGGGGCTCCTGGTCAGCGTGCGCCCTCGGGATGTCCGGGGATACTTCCTAGCTGGGGCCATTACACCCCCTGACGTTGGTGCGCGAGCTGGTGACAGGAACGTCAGCTCAAGCCAGAGCACAGCCCGCTCCCTCAGCCAGAGGAGCAGCTCAGGTTGAGGCCACCAGGGGAGGGGCTGTCGCTGTTCACCAACGACCCTCAGCAGCCGTGAGCTAACTGCGTGGCTTCTCCCATTACACATCTGCAAGGTCCCCGCTGCTGTTCTCCTCCACATCATTCAGATGAAAGAAAGGGGGGCGGCGAGCGGCCGGAGGTGGCTCCCAGTTTAAAGTAAGTGGCAGGCAGAGCTCGGTGCGGGCCGGGGTCCCCTCCTGCCTGCTGCCCATCCTCGCCTGCTGCCTTCTTCTGCTCCCGGGCTCAGGGCCCAGGCATCACCGGAGAGAGAAGCCCAAGCCCGACGAGGAGACTGGAGCTTTTTCTTCCCACCATCCCTTCCTCCAACTCACCAGCGCCTTCCTTTCAGGCAGTGTTTTAGGAAATGAGCGTGGAGGTGGTATCAGCCGCAGGGCCCCGCACTCTGCTCTCAACCCGAACCCCGTAACTGGCAGAATGGACTTGAAATTGGGCGCATCGATAGCGGAATATGAACCAACGGAGCAGACGTGACTCGGGGGAATATCTGAGAGACAAGCAAACAGAACCCGACCAGCAGGAAGAACACTTAGCCCGGCTGCCGTTGCTCCAGCGGGCTTCAGCGACAGGGGCCGTGCGTGCGAGCGTGCGTGCGTGCGTGCGAGCGTGCGAGCGTGCGTGCGTGCGAGCGTGCGTGCGAGCGTGCGTGCGTGCGTGCGTGCGTGCGAGCGTGGTCTGGCAAGGGCTGGGCACACGTCAGGGTGCGGCGCGGCAGAGGCTTGCCCACAGCATCGCGGCGCCGTTCCCGCCCTACGCTGTCCTAGCCCCGGGGCCCGAGCGTCCTCCCTAGCCGCCCACGCTGCCGTCTTCCCAGCACGCTGTGGTCGTCAGCGCCTCCCCTTGGCTCCCGCCTAACTGTCCACGCTTCCCACAGTGATGCACCGGCATGCTGCTAGCCTATCAAGATCTCAGAGTACTTCCACAGAAATAGGACAAAATGAGCCTAAGATTCATGCAGAATTGCGGAAGACCATGAACGGCTAAAACGATTTGAGAAAAAGAAAGCTACAAACCTCACACTTCCCGACTCCAAGATGTTCTACAAAGATAAGCCAAGCCACAAATTGAGAGAAAATATCGGCAGACCACACTGCGGATAGGGGGTCAACATGAAACACCCATGGAGAGCTCCTTCAACATGAAATAAATGAATAAATAACCCCCTATAAAAATGGGCAAAGGGCCTGAATGCGCATTTCTCCACAAAAAGTCATGCAAATGGCCATTAGGTGTGTGAAAAGGTGCTCCGTATTGTCCGTCTTCACGGGAATTCAAATCAAGCCATGGTGAGGTATTGCCTCACATCTGCCAGGACGGTCCTTATCTAAAACAAAGCAGAAAGCAGCAAGTGCTGCCAAGGGTGTGGATAAAGATAGGATCCCCACGCGGTGTTCGTGGGATGTAAAATGGCACAGCCACTGCGGGGAACAGTAGGCGGCGGCGTCTGGAGCTGTTGGGAGTGGAGCTGCCCTGGGGTTGGCCATCCCACTGCTGGGCGTGCACCTGGAAGACCTGACACCAAGATCTTAGAAGACACTTGCTTCCTCGCCTTCCCTGCAACTTTCCTCTCTGTGAATTGTAAGGAAACAAGCATCTGATGGATGGATAATGGAAGACCCATAGGTAGAGTGGAGCCTTATTCTGCCCTAAAAGAAAGGAATCCTGTCATGTGCTTTCAGGAGGAGGAGGAGGTGGCTTTCGGGCAGCCTGCTAAGTGCCCAAGCAGTCATGGGACAAAAAGCGCATGCTTCCACGGCTGTGGGGAGCCTGAGGAAGTCAGACTGAGAAGACGAAGGTAGGATGGTAACTGTCAGGGGCCAGAGGAAGGGGACAGGGAGGTGACTGGTGGGTGTAGAGTTGTAGCTTTGCAAGATGACAAAGTTCCAGAGATCTCTGGTACACCAACATACACATAGCCAGAGACGCTGAATTATCCACTCATAATGTGGTGCAGTTCTTGGGCTTTGTTTTTGCCTCAATAAGAAAGAAGAAATGGATTCCGTAAGCAGCAAAGCAGCCCTGCTGACAATTGGTTTCAGACACGTGGGCTCCTGAACCATCACAGGGCAGATTCCTGGGGTTTTAGGCCCCTTGGCTTGTGGTTCTTTCAACCCTGCTAGAGAACTGATATAAAAAGGCAATAAATGTGGAGCTTAACAAATGGGAGAAACTGTGCACAGGAAAGTACAAGACGGCAAAAGTAAGTAAGTAAAGCTAAGAAAGACTTCAAAAGAAAAATATAAACATTTTCACAGTGATGAGGGAAGGTACTTATGAAACAAGAAGAGGCTCTTAAGAAATAAGAGCACCAGCCCTCATTCCATCCTAGATCTCTAGAACCTGCAGCTTGGAGGCCAGGAGGTGCACGTGTGGACAGCCACGAGGGGGCCTGGGGTGGGAGGCCATGTGGGAGGTGGGCCCACAGAGACTCGGACTCCCCCAGAGAGCTGTGCCAAAGTAGGAAGTCAGAAAGAAGACTGGGAGACAGAAGCAACTGAAGAAGCCCAAGTATCATCAAATAGGAATTCTAGGAGACTGGAGAAGGCACAGGGAAAACAATAATAAAATATATGAGAAGACATTGGCTAGAGCAAAAGACAGAGAAGAGGTTTCCGATTCAAAGGACACAGGATACTGAGCAGTATGGGTGAGAAGATGACAAGGTTTGGACACTTGGTCTTCGGGGCCTCAGAGAGAGCAGGGTCCACCTGTGTCCTCAGAACCTGGTGGGGGGCACCTCGCTCTCTGGATGGGGCTCCTTCCCCTCTCATTGTCCACTGAACTCTGGTTTCTGAACTGCAACGAAAACATCAGCCCAGAATTCATCCTGGTCGTGGGCCAGTGTCCGTGGTGAGTGGGGCTGGAAGCTCCCGCTTCAGGGCGGCCTGCGGAGTGATTAGAATTTATTAGGCTCAGAAGTGTGCGCCCATTGGAAGTTCATCCGTTCTGACATAGCCTTGGCCTGTGACAGGATAGAGCCTTAATCCCTGCCAAATTAGAGAGCAAATCAGACAAGGAGCCATCTTGAGATTTTTTATTGCACATAAAATATGCAAAATGGTAGAAAGATCTCATGTAACAATCTGTTTGGGTAAATATTATTGGAGATGTTGACATTTAAGCAGATAGTTATTGTCCATAAAATGAAGTGGAATGAGGATTGTAAGATTCTCTTACTAGATAGCAAAAATAAAGAGCTACCGATACTAGTCAATTTTTTAAATTAAAACAACATTAATCTGAAATGAGAAATATTAATTTTGTGGGCGCAATTCAGGGCTGGCATTGTTGAGGCCCGAAGTCTCTTGGCAGATGCGTGGTTCATAGGATCATTTTGCTCAGCAGCTTTTAGGAGAGAAGTTTGGACAAAAACATTTTACTTAGTAAATGAGACATATTTGATTGTTGTCTCATTCCACATCAGTTTGTCATTGAAGGGGTTTTCATCGAGACTTACATGGCCAGCTTTCCATCAATAATTGTTGGACAGTTACTATGCTACCAGGTGGACCTCTCAATTTTATAATTAGGAAAGCTTGGCAGATGGGATGGGTAGATCAATATCACAATCAATTTTCTATTATGGAAATAAATTGATATTTCCACTGTGAAAACATTCTTTCAGTGCCTCTGAGCAACACTGTTTCCAGCAAGAAGGTATCTAAGAGGAGGTTTAAATGTCAAATCATGGTGGCCTCCTGATTCTCTCGCTCTTCCGGTTTCATTCCTGCAAGGCGCCGTGAGGTTTGCTTAGCCACTTCCTCATGGGAGACTTGTTCTTGGCTTTCGGCCGGCCGCAGCACACACTGCTCCCCAACCAGGTGCCAGGTGCCAGAGGAGGCGCTGGCAGGGCCGGCGGAGGGAGGAGACAGGACACAGCTGAAGAACTGAATTAGGGATCAAGGGGTCTGGAGAGAGCCTTGCCTCGCAGCCGCGCTCAGCACCCTGCGCCCTGCGCCCTGCGCCCTGCGCCCTGCGCCCTGCGCCCTCAGCCTAGGAGGGGACGGCCGCGCTTCCATTTTGCCCTTCTACTCACGGGGAGGTCGATGTAAAGAGGCCGCCCGGCTGGGGACTCCTCTGGGAGAAGAAGGCCCTGCTGCGAGAGGCCGCCTGCGCAGAGGCCACCCGCGCAGAGGCCACCCGCGCAGAGGCCACCGGCGCAGAGGCCACCCGCACAGAGGCCACCTGCGCAGAGGCCGGTGGCAGACCCAGCGGCCACAGAGCCGGGGCCAGACCCAGCGGTGCAGGAAGGAGGCTCCAAGCGCCGCGGCAGGGTCACGGCCACCCCTTGAGTGTCCCTGAGCGAAGCCGTTGCTTTTGTCCCTTGCCTGAATTCCAGACCCAAGCGGTGCAGCCTGTGAGTCATCACAAGTGGTCCTTGTTTATCCCGCTCGGAAGGGAAGAGCTGCTGTGCAGCATCAGGCCCTGCGCTGCACGCGGGGGCACAGACACACGCGGGCACGAGGTGGGGACAGGTGACAGCAGGAGACAGCTCCCCGCCGCTGCTCATCTCCATCAGATGTGGCGGGAGGACACCCTCCCAAGGCCTCCCTGCTGCGGTTCGCTGCCGGAACCTTGCTCCCCGAAACGTCTCGCTGTGGGGTGCATGTTGCTGACAGCTTCCCGGGACTGCTGCACTCCAGACGGCGCCGTGTCTAGAGAAAGGGAGGGGGCGCTGAGGCAGCATTTCAGAGCCAGCGGCCCTTCCACGCGCGGGCGGCAGGGCGCGCCCGTCTCGGGTCCTGGCGTCGCTGCGCTGCTGTGCGCGGACAGCTGCACGCGTGGCCGCTCCCCCGCTGCAACACGTTGCCCCTTCTGAGTCGAGGTATTCTGACCAAACTGAATAAAGTTAGCTTCTTTCATTTGCAGGGGAAATAGTTAAAGCAGAGTACTTTCCGTTTTCTTTGCATGACTCTTGTTGCGCAGTGTTGATGTTCATTACCATTTCATGGCTAAGAAGAACCAGCTAGCTCAGAGCGGAGGCCGACGCGGGGTCGCTGCGCATGCGCGCCCGCTCACCAACTGGGCAGATGGATCTGCGGCTTGCTGCCCAGCGGCCTTGGCGGGGCACCTCGCTGCTGTGCTGCTTGTTCCGTCCCCTGTGACACGGGTGGTGGATGGCGTCCTCCCAACCGGCTACACCTGCAGTCGAGGAGGCCGCATCCGCACAGCTAGGAGAAAGCCTGCTGCCGTCACGAAGGGCCCTTCGCTAGCCCTCCGCGGGGCCAATTCAGGAGAGGCAGGAGTTTTCAACGGGACTGTAACCTGCTAGAAGAAGTCCCAGGAAAAAAGAAGGCTGTGTATGTGTGTGCATGAATATTGGAGCTTTTCAAGTTAGATAAGTTCTTACAATAATGTCTCCAGATTAGTTGCTTAACTTTATGTTTTCTTTTTGTATTTTAGGGAAGGGTTTACAGGGTATTCAGGGTCTCACTACACACGGAGTAAAAGTCTATGGGGCCAAGTCTCACAGCGGCTGCCTGACACGACCTCTCCCTCCCAGGGCCCCATTGAGCTGTCAGGCAAGGTCCCAAGACCCAAGCTGCTAGTCGACAAATGCTAGTGTTCTTTATCTACACACTTTTTTAAGTGCCTCACACCTTTTTTATTAAGAAACTCCGAGTTTGATCAGTTCTGTTCATCCTGCCAAGCTGTCATTGCACTGTGCACCCTTCAGATAGCAGAGCCTTATTCCCTGAGCTGATGCAGCTGAGCACTCAGGCCCTGTTTCAGGCCTGTTGGCAGCCGGCTGTGTGATCAAGCCATGCTCCTAGAGGAAATGAACACGCTGCACGGAAGTCAAGCCCTGTCCCCAGCACAAAAGCGGGAAGGCTCATTCTTCACTGACTTGAAAAGGAGCTAGGTTTGGTTTGGTCATGCACACACACGTGTGTGTGCATGCATGTGTGCACCCGTGCACGCTCGCTCTCCTCTCACATATGTTATCTCCTTACAACCCGGAGTTCTAGATAGTCACAGAGCCATTCCCCTCCTTCCCACTGGAGGTAAACAGAAAACTCCATGCTGTTCTAAAGAAAGTCATTTGCTTAACCTTTACAATGAAGGGCTAGGGTGGGAGACACAGTCCTCCTTTTCCAGTGCTTGGCAGTTTCCACTCTTCCACTTAGAAGCAAATGAGTTCCCATCCCCGGACTCCCCTTCTGGCCACAGACCTGGGGATCAATCTAAGAGCCCTGTCTGCCAGCCATCTCCTAGGTAACCGACCCCAGGCAACTCTAATGGACAGCCCAGAACGGACAGAAACCAGCCAGAGAAAGGGAAAACCTGTCATTTTGTACTTTTTTCTCAATATGCTTAAATAATTAAAGAACCATCAAGAACTAATCCATACAAAGATGAGATGTAAAATATGTTTGCACAGTGCATTCCCCTTCATCGATTGCCTCGAGGAGAAGATCCATTTAGTCAGGCACTTGCTTGTCCTAAAAGAAACTTTTTCCAAGCCCTGCCCTTAACCTGGAGTGCTCGGCCCAGCTTGCGCATGAGTGAGCTCAGTGTCGCCGGGGCAGCAGTGGCCGTGCCTTCCCTCCTGGTCTGGAAATCCCACAGAGAGACTGCTTTGGGCATGCACAAATTTTGGGTGGAAATTAGTAGCTCAAAGAAGTTCCAAGGTTCGAGCACCTACTTAGAAGTCAGTCCTGGGGGAGCCTGAGCCCTCACATATCAGCTTTATAACCTTTGAAAAGAATAAATAATCTTCCTGAGCCCCCACGTATCCTTCTAAAAACGAGGCTAGTGGAAGTAGCCATTGTGTGACTATGGAATGGCTGGATTAGGTGAACAAACAAGACACCCCGCACAGTGCTGGCCACAGAGGAAACACTGAGGGTTAGAAATAAATGAGCAAAGGAACAACCACCTTTATACACTGCTGAGCTCCAGGCAGCAGCCCACGGCACACACACATCAGTGCAAATGGTGCAGAGCTACAGGGCTCCTGGGTCGGAAGAGGAATGCTGCTGGCTCACCGATGAGGTAGAGCGTCCTGAAGGGCGGGGACAGCGGCCACGGCAGTGACAGGGGAGCAGGGTGGGAGCACGGGAAGCTCCCCCTGCTCCCTTAGCTGTGTGATCCAGAAGAGCAGCCTCTCCTCCCCTGCGAACAGAGCAAGCCCTCGGGGTCAAGGTTGCACTCCACAAAAATGGACTGGGTGGAGCTGGCTGCCGCAGCAAGTCAGTATAAGTACTGCAAGGCTGGCGAGATAGCTCAGTGGACTCAGCA